>NW_028258306.1:0-236527 GCF_053883595.1 Heterocephalus glaber
CAGGGCCCAGCAATTGTGCTTTAGCAAGACCTGCTCAGGACTGGCAAACGCTGCACACTTGACCCTAAGAACTCAGGTGCAGGTGCCTTTTTCTCAGGTCCTCATAAAAGCTGTGGCCACAGAGCTTTCTCTGAAATGCCCTAGATGAAATCCATGCAGGCAGAAAGAGCTTTGCCTTCCATGGCCATTCCCAGAGACATTTTGTCAGATCATGGGTGCCTGGCAGTATACTGATGCATTTGTTTCGTGTTTATTGGAATCGTGTGTTAATTTCCACACACGGAACTGCCTGTAACCCCAGGCAAAGGTTCTAATTAAAGTTATCCCCTCTGAAATTGTTTTCGTCATGGTATGTTGTGGTTGTCCATGCCACTTACCCCACGTGTTCTCGGGAAGACCACGATCACGTGACTGTCTGGACATCCTGCCCTGGAGCTGTCACAACTCACAAGACGTGATGTAGCCAGATGGGTCGTATACTTCTGCATATTTGTCAGTTTTTATCTAAAGGGAAATGTTGGAACTATGTGCTTCTTCTCGGAATAAAGAAGGGTTGCTATTGTATTTGAGAAGTAATGCATTATAGCACAAACCAGGTCACATGGCCCTTTACAAATATGTATTCAGATAAATATAGGTAAGTATGTACACAGGGAGGCTCATCACTTTTGAATTAGTTAGGCAATAAAAGCAGGTACCAAGCAAACAGGTGGAATATGCAGTACAAGGTGAAGTCCAGGATCTGCGGAACATCAAAGTAGCTTTACTGACACATGTGAGTTTCCTGTGACTCCCTTCTTTACCTCTACTTCTTTCCCCCCCAATATATACACCAAACTGAGATCTAAACCCAAATTTGAAGGAGCATTTCTCTGTAATTCTGCTTTCAGTGAGTAAGTAAACCACAGGATAAGTGTGTTTTTCCCCTTTGTTTTCCCACTGGTCCAGGGCCTCACCTTTCCTGTCACCCCTTTGATGGTCCTGGTCTTTTTCTACAAGTGAATATCACGTGTTCCTCACTTGCTGGAATTTCTTAAACAATGGAAAAAGTGAAGACACACACCATATACATAAAAGTAGTTATTTTAAGTGGTTGGATTATATATATTATGTAATATAATATTAAATATCTAATATATAATGTGTACTCTATGTATTATGACATGAATGTTTATTGACATACCCATTACTATGGAATTACCTAGAGACATTATTTCATTCCAGGGATGCAAGGATGCTTCAATATATGCCAGTCAATAAATGTAATACAGTGCATCAATACAATCAACGATGAAAGTTTTATTATTTTTTCAATAGATGCAAAAACCCTTTTGATAAAATTCAATATGCCTTTATGATAAAATCTGTGAACAAATTATACACAGAGGGACCATATGTCAACATTATGAGGGTTATGTATTATAAAGCTGTAACCTACATAATACTGAATGGGAAAAGCTGAAAGCATTTCTGTCAAATCAAGACCAAGGCAAGAAAGTTTACTCTTACTAGTCTTATTCAATATAGCCCTAGAAATTTTACTAAGAGAAACAAAAGGGATGCAAATAGGGGAAAAGAGAGAAAAGAGGAAGTGAACTTATTCCTTTTTGCTGATGGTATGATTCTGTATTTTGAAAACTCTAAATGATCCACCCAAAGATTCTTAAAGTTGATGGAAAAATCAGTGAAGCAATAGTATAAGGAAAGCAGCATAAAAACATCAGTATCTTTCTGATACATCAATAATGAACTCACTGAGAGGAGAATCAGGAAATCAATCTCATTCACAGTGGACTGTCCTCCAAAACATATACACAAACAAATGACACCCCTAGGAATAAGCCTAATTAAAGAATTGAAAGGCCCTGGGACATATGTAAGAAAACACTAAAGAAAGAAATTAAAGACAATGCTGGAGGTAGAAAGAACTCCCTTGTTCATGGGTTGAAAGAATTGATATGGATAAAATAATCATACAACTCAGAGCAATCCATAATTCAATGCAATCTTCATTCTAATAACAATGGCATCCTTCTCAGGAAAAAGCAATCTTAAAGTCATATAGAGCTCAAGTGTGGTGGCGCACGCCTGTGATCCCAGCACTCTGGAGGCTGAGGCAAAAGGATTATTGCAAGTCTGAGGCCAGCCTGGGCTACATAGAGCGTTTAAGGACAGCCTGAACTGCATAGTGAGATTCTGTTTCAGAACAAACACACAACAAACTCACATAAAAGCACAAAAGACCTAGAATGCAAAGAAATCCTGAGTAAAGGGAGCATCAGAATACCTGATTTATAAACACAGGACAGAGCCACAGTAAGGAGAACAATATGGAAGTGGCAGAAAATCAGACCAATGGAAAAGAAGATGGAGAAATGAACCCATCCAGGTACAGCCAACAGATTCTCAACAAAGTTCCCCAGAACATACAGACACTTGAAATATTGTTAGGGAAAATGGACATTGATGCATAGAAGAATGAAACTAGATCCCTACCTCTCACTCTGCACAAAATTCATTCAAAATAAATCAAAGAATTTAACACCTCAACCTTTGAAACTACTAGAAGAAAACACAAGAGAAACACTCTGTATTAGTCGCTTTCCCATTGCTGAGATACAACATCCAGCACTCACAACTTAAGGAGAAGTTTCAAGGGATTCAGTTAGTGGTAAACTTGCTCCAAGGCAGAACCCTGGAGGAAGGGCCTGGCAGAGCAAATGTGCTTAGTTCACCATGGCCAGGAGCAGAGCTGAACAGTGCCACAGAGGAAGCGGAGAGGGCCAAGTGCAGCCCCAGTGCCATGCCTTCATGATGACCTAAATGAATGCAGAATTATGGTTCACTAATCCTCTGCATGGCTTCCAAGTTGAGATGAGGACAATCCACACTGACTGTCACACACTCCATGATGTTGCCCTAGGTGGTGATTCCCTGAATAAGATTTCACTACCCTGGAAAAAATGAGTTTACAAGTATAACTGTATTGTATTACAAAGTCTTGCACAGCAAAGGAAACACTCAGGAAAATAAAGAGAAAGCCTGTAGAATAGGAGGAAATCTGCCAGCTGTTCTTCTGACAGAGAAGATTAATAATCTGAATATATAAAGAGTTAAAAAATCTCAGCAACATAAGAGATCCAATAAAAATGGGCAAATGATGTGAATAGACACTTCTGAAAAGACGTACAATTGTCCAGTAAACATATACTTCAAATATTATCACAGATAATGATTCCATAAATAAGGTTTCATTAGTTCAAAAAAAGTTAATAAATGTAATTGTAAGACATTAAAAAGTTTTGTGCAGCAAAGGAAAGAGCCAGCAAAATGAAGAGAAAGCCTATAGAATAAGAAACAATCTTTACAATAGTTCATCTGTCAAACAGTTCATGTGTCAGAGTATTAAGTGCCAGAATACAAAAAGAACTGAAAGATTTCACCCTCAAAAGAACTTGTAATACAACTCAAATGCACAAATGATTTGAACAGACATTTTTCAAAAGAAGTACAAATGGCCAGTAATTGTACGAAAAATGCTCAATGTATTTAGCCAGAGGGAACTTGCAATTCAAACTGCATGGAAATTCCATCAAATTCTAGCCAGAAATACTATTATTAAACAAAATAAAGAAATAAAAAAAATAGCAGCAGAAATCACCAAAAACAATAAAGACTGGTGAGAATGTGGAGAAAAAAGAATCTTACAAATAGTTAATGGGAATATAAATTAGTGTAGCCATTGTAGAAAACAGCATTGAGGCTCTTCAGAAATGAACAGTAAAAATATCACACTTTCTGAGTATCCCAGTCCTGAGTACATATCTAAAGGAATGATGTGAGCTTGGACAGCCTGTGTGCTGATATTTATTGTTGCACTACTCATAATAGCTAAGATATGGAATCAGCCTAAGTGCCCCAAGTAGACGAATGGGTAAAGAGAATGCAGAATATTGACCAATGGAATATTATTTGGCCACGCAGAGAACAAAATCTTTCACAGGAAGATGGATACAACTGGTGAATGTTAGGGTATACTAAGCCAGACATAGAATGGCGGTAAGGTAAGTATCACTGAATTATTTCATGTGTGAAAACTGAAGTCATTCAACCAATCTGAAAACCTGAAAGAAGGACTTGGAGTGTTGCAAGGGGAACAAAGGGATGGGGAAGACCTGAGGAAGAAAAGGAGGTAGAAGGGAAAGTAGACATGAAGAACACATGATGTAGACGAGTATGGGAATGTCACAATGAAGATTTTAAATTGTGCAACTAATATGTATTGGTATTTATAATGGTGATAAATAATAAATACCTGATATAGATGGAACAATCTATGGATTATACATACTGACGCAAAGAGTTTTATGGACATGTATGCATGTATAATATGAAACAATATGGAATGGATTCAGTATACACCATAGTATTTCCACAATAATACATAGTATCCATTTGATGTGTACAAAACCCTAACATCCACATTAACTACTTAATTTGTTATATTTATTAGCAGTATCTTTGTATATATTTTATAAAGTAAGAATTATCAAAATATTTGTATGAAAGTGGCTTCTGGCCATAAATAATGGAAATTGTATTTTCAGGAAGAAAATTCAGAGATAATTTCAGATAGTGAGAAAGAAAGGAATCTCCAGAAAACCCCTGTGTTAGGCAGCTTTCCTATTGCTGAGCCACAATGCCTGACCAGCAGAACCTAACAGGAAATGGCTTTGGCTCATGGCTTCAGCCCATGGGCAGTGGAGGCGAGCGAGGCAGAAGCAGCATGGTGGAAGGGTGGGCGGAGCAAAGCTGCTCAGTTCATGGAGCACAGGAAACAGAGCAGAGGAGCAGAGGCAGAGAGGCAGAGGCCAGGGCCGGATACGGTTCCCAAGCTCAAGCCTCCGTGACAGCCCAGACTCCCTCAGAAGGGTGCTTCTGAGCATGCTCCCCCGGGAGGCTCCCCCGCCAACAGTCCAACAGTCCACCCTGACCGGCGTAACTGTAAAGCAGGACCCTGGTCAAGGCAGCCACCCCCTCACCAGCACTCCCAGGTCGCCTGTGGTCGGTAGCAAGGCAGACCTCCATGCACTATGTGCACTCTCGCAATTGCTACTCTCTCTGACTGCTGCAAGCACCGTGGCTCCCAGAGAGCACGCGTGACGCTCCTTTCTTCCTTTTTATATTATGAAAATGTAAGACAGAATTTCCTAATAACATAATAACCAAATAACAGCAGTGAATATGCTGTGTACCATCATCTTCAAAGTAGTTACTCAAAGTGCAAGGCATAAAGGAAAGATCCCTACAAAGAGGAAGAAACAGAAAATAGCACGAAACTTTCTTCTCAATGAACTAAGAGAAATTAGTAGCATAGATGAAACAAATTGGCATACACATTAAGATGTTTTTGGAACAATGGAAGAGGTAACTTGGGGAGTTATTTGAAGTTCTCCCTACTTGCTCTTTAGCTATCATATTCTCATATAAAAGAAACCATATGATGTTTAAGCTTGTGTGTCTGACTTATCTTACCTAACATTGTATTTTCAAATTGCATCCATGTATTCATAAATGCCTGAATTTCATCTTATTTATGGCAGAGTGGTCCTCCATTATGCATACATACAACACTTTCCTTGTCCATTCATCTGCGGAGGGGTATACATGCTGTTTCCAGAATGTAGCTATTATAAATTGCGCTGCGATAAACATGGGCATTCATGGAATCCTAGATTACGATGATATTAACTCTTCTGGGAAGATACCTAGAAGGAATGCTGGATTAAATGGAATTCCAATGTCCGTTTTATGAGGGATCTCCACACTGATTTCCATAGTGGTTATACTAATTTCCATTCTGAACAAAATATGGAAGAGTGCCCCTCATACACACTTCCTTGCCAGCATTTGTTATTATTAGATGTTTTGATTTGGTGAAAGCCATTCTTTCTGGGGTAAGATGCTATCTGGGTGTAATTCTAATTTGCATATCTCTAAAGGCCAGTGACGTTGAATATTATTTTATGTATTTGTTGACCATTTGTACTTCTTTTCCTTAGAAATGTCTACTCATTTTTGGTTGCCTATTTTTTGAATGAGTCTTTTACTTGGGGAAGGTGAATTTTTTTGAGTTCTGTATATATTCTAGGTATCACTGCTCTGTCAAAGGAATAGCTGGCAAAATTGTTTTCCTAGTCTGTAGGCTGTCTCTTCACTCTGCTGGTTGCGTCTTTCACTGTGCAGCTTTTCATTTGATATGGTTACATTTGCTGGTTCTTGGTGTTATCTTGTGCCATTGAGATTCTGTTCAAGAAGTCCTTGCCTGTGCTTATGTCTTTGAGAGTTTCACCTATTTATTTTCCAGCTGATTGTTTCTGTTTTAACTTTTAGATCTTTGGTTTATTTTGAGTGTAGTTTAGTACATGGTGAGACACTATTTGCTAAAAAGGCTCTCTTTCCTCAAGTGTACATTTTTGGCCCCTTTGTCAAAGGTCGGGTTGCTGTGTGTCAGGTTGTTTCTGCACTCTTTATTCTGTTCCATTAATCCACAGGCCTGTTTTTGTGCCAGTATGATCCTGTCTTAAATCCTGTTTTAATCACTGTAAATCTATAGTATAATTTCAAGTGTGTGTGTGTGTGTGGCTGAGCATGTGTGTGTTGGGGTTGATAGCACGGTATATACAGCAGGGGTAGCTGTTGCTGTCCCAGCTCGGTCCCTGCTGACCTAAGATGTTCTGCTTCTGTTGTTGCCATTCTTTCCTCAGCCCCGATTTTCCTGGCTGCCGTTGTTGATCAGTCTGAGGTTCTGCGTGTTTTAACACCCAGCCCCCGGCAACATCTTAGTGTCTCTAGGTTGCTGAGACCATTTTGCCCAGGGACAGACACATTATTTTCCAGGCAGTCTCGGGTGTTCAGCACCTGAAGGCAACTCCAAGGAACACTTTTGGAGCAATGTCCAAAGTGTGGTGGAAGAATTTTCCTTGTATACTTCTTATTTTTGAAAATCACCTTTGTATGTACAAAACCCTGCTTCACTACCTGTGGGTGGAAGATAATAATAATGAATACACCTCAGTCTGTGGCTCCTTGCTTTTCATCTTGCCCATCACGTTTTTCCCAAGAACCTTTGCTAATGTTACTTCAAGTTGTCTTAGTGAAGCTGATACCACCCCTTGCCAAAAAGGCACATGCAGCAGCTGGGCCAGTTCAAGAACCTCCAGTTCTTTTGGAAAACACTGGTCATTGTTCTCAGGGGTGGAGGCGTCTTGACTTTGTAAACTTGAGCCTGACAATAATTGCTTTGTCTATGACATGGGAAATGTCCTTGAGAGTCACTTCTAGTGAAGGCAGATTTCCCAGAGAAGAGCAATAGGTACCAGAAAGTGCATCCTCTTGTGAGGTTTCATATCACTATGTGGACAGAGCCTGTGTTCATCACTGTAATTCCTGGTATTTGACCCCGATTTTGTTTTCAAGGAGGCCATTTAACATTCTAACCATTGCAACTCAGGGTCCTGACAAAGCTACCAAGGAATCATGGCAGAAGCACAGTAAAAGGAGGCTTGCAACAAGGAATTTATTTGAGATAGAGAAAGAAAATTAAGGACATGGCTCAGGGTCAACAGCTACTACCTTTTAGTTTTCGATGCAATTTTTATTTTTATTTTTATTTTTTTGGTACTGGGAATCAAACTCAGGGCCTTGCGCTTGCTAGGCAAGCAGTGCACTGCTGAGCTACATCCCTGGCCCTCAGTGAAATTTTTAGAATCTTTTTTTTACAGCTTTGGATCCTCAGCGGCAGCAGCGACTGTAGAAAAAAAGGCCTACTCGGCAGAATCCGCGGCGCCGTTCCCCTCTCCCGCAGAAGAATCTGCAGCGGCAGATCTCACTTCTCCATACACCTGTGGACACAGAGGGAGCATCAGGAGTCCAGAACAGGGACATCCAGCAACGAGAGTCAATCAAGTTGTGGAGCAGGTGCCTTCTGGGTGGACATTGGCTTCTCTGTCTTACTACGGTGCAGACAGCACAATGAAGAGCCACAGTCAAAGCCTACGAATGCATCTTCCACCTGGAGGCCACACACCAGTGAGAGACCCACTGTCATGTGTCCTTACTTCTGCTTCCCCTGCCCCATCACGCATTATGTGGACAAACCCTTCCACAGATCTCCAATTTCTGAAGCTCTTATTATTAGAGCTTACAATAGAGAATAAGATGTTACAGAATAAGATAATTATTTCAGGTCAGAGAATAGGATATTCTTCTAATTACTGAGCCTTTGCGTGAGATTCGGCTAGAACTAGGCAGTAGGTCTCTCCACACACTGACGCTGGTGATCTTTGCCTTCATGTTTGGAATCAAGTCTATTTCAGAGAACACATCATGGATTCACTTAGCTCTTAATGTTCAGAGATGAAACCCAGGCACAGGTTAAATAAAGTCAGCTAAATCTAAACTCAATTCCAGAACCTGTCTCCCATCCTCTCTCAACCCCAAGCATCTGTCCTGTTGACTTCTCTCACCTGCATCTTGAAGAGCGGAGCTTTCCTCCCCTGGAAAGGAGATGACTGTGACCTGCTCCTCTTCCTCCGCTTGCACCTCGGGCTCAGCCTGGTCAGCTCTTCCTGGGAGACGCTCAGCCTGGGCCTGCAGGGCCAGCAGGAGAATGGCAGCGAGGAGGGCGAGGGTCCTCATGTCTGGGAGTCACTGGAGGGTGGAGAGCAGGATCCCGGTGTGTGGGAGGGAGGAATGAGGCTGTATTTATGGGTTTGTTAGGAGAAGGCTGAGAGGCAAAGGGGCAGTGAGGAAAGGTGTATTTGATGGTCTGGGGCAGAGCTGCCATTGCTCTAGTGTCCCCTGGATGTCCCATGTTCTCCTGGCTTCCACAAGGCTGTGCCTGTGTATTCAATGTCTCTCTTAGTTCAAGCGCATAATGATGATGGACAATGCTATCCTTTTTTGTTGTTACTTATTTTGGTTGAATATTTACTTTTTAGTTATAAAAATAATAGTGCTTTCATTCATTGCTCTAGGATAATATTTGGGTTTAAATTTCGGAATATGGGCCCTTGTACATGGTAGGATACAGACTCTGTATCAAAGCATGACACTGGTGAAGTAGATAGTTGTCTCTTTGAGACCTGCAACCATAGAGGTATAAGAGTCACACACAGAAAGTTCTGGACACGGATCTTGGCCGTCATTTCCTACAAAGGATGCCGAAGGCCCAGGCCACCAAAGCAAAAGCATACAAATGGGGTCACTTTCCACTAGGAAAGCTGCCTAGCAGAGAACACAATCGGCTGAATGAAAGCTCACACCAGGAAATCATAGAATATTTGCCAAGGGTCCATTGGACAAGGGGCTAATACCCAGAGTATGCAAGCAGCTAACACAACTCAGTAGCAAAACAAATAGCCAGATTAAAAAGTGTGCCAAGAACCTGAAGAGACACTTCTTACATTAAAGGAATATTTACAAACCTATTGCTGATTCTCCTGGGCAGGATGTGTAGGTCACCTGTGCTCTGAAGAAAACCTTTCTGTTTATGAGCTTAGCAAGCAGCAACTGTCCTCAGTGGTCACAGAAGTCCCACATGGACGAGCTCTGCAGGGGACCCACCCTGATGGGGTCCTAGGAGCAGAGTCCCTGTATGGCTCAGGTGGCTTCTCAGCTCCAAAGACAGGCACAGCAAGAAGGCACAAGACCATTTCGTTACTTACAGATCCCTGAGCCAGGCAGCGCAGCCAGAGGTGGTGAGAGAGCAGTCCCCCGGCCCAGCTCTCAAGAGGCGACTGTGACTGCTCAGTGGCAGGACAGACTTCTCATATTTATAGGACGCTTGAAAAGGTGCACTTATTTGGGATTCTGTTTTCAAGGCTTCTCTCCTTTGCATCCTTCAACCAACAGTGGTGCAAGGGCAGTTGAGCAATTTGGTGTGGAGCTGGGTCCCTCAGGGCTGCATAACCGTCTCAGGGAGCCGTTTCTGACCTCAGCAGCCCTTGCCCTTATCTCTTCATTACTCCAAATACAGTGGACACGTGGTGTCCAGGCCATTGGCCGAGGCCGAGTGACCCGGAGCAGGGAAGTATTAAAAGCCAGCAGGACACTCCAGCTAGAAGTCATACTTCACCCCTGGTTAATGTGACTGGGACAGACACAGCAGTGGGGATGCAGAGGAGGGAGGGATCGAAATCCAGTGCTCGGTTAGTATCCTCAAGACCTGGGGTCTCATTAGGACATCAAACCAAAACTGTTGGACAGAGCAGTGGTTTTGGACCCCAGATGAGAGTCTGTATTGCTTCCATGTGTGCTGGGCAGCCGGCAGGATTTGGTGGAATCTCCCTGAGAAGCTGATGTGCCTACAGCATGTGGTCTCCTGAAGGGAAGAAAGGCCTCCTGCATGGATGGAAGGGTGAAGGCTAAAGGATTATACAGTAGCATCTGAGCCAAGCACCCCTGAGAATGTGCATGGGGATTAATGTCCTCTGGATGTCCCTCATCCAGGTGGCTCACACTGCAGTGAGATTGCAGTGTGTCACACCTGCTCATGTTTGGCCAAGATTCTGTACCCAAACCAACACAGGTCAGGCTTAGGAGCCACCCTGGGCCTATCATGACCAGCATAAACACTGCTGCACAACATGTGGCCCCTCTTGCTTTGTTTTTATTTTTATCATCTTTTTCCTCAGAGTGAGGTTTCCAGACCTAGTTTGTGCAAAAGAAAAAATGAAAATAGCCTTCCAAGGCAATAAATACCTACGATGAGGTTGCTGACCTCAGTGCTGGAGGTGGCGGGTCACTATGGCCACAGGGATGGTTGTGACTTCTGTTCTCACTGCAGGGTGGTGTCAGATCCATGGTTACGTTGGTCTCGAGGAGCAAGTGTAACACTGTGGATTGACAGCGAGTGGTAAATGGAGGAGCCTCCTCATTTTCAATAATGCACACTGGAAATGTGGAAACTACCAAACAGCCCTCATGACGCAGACCTTTCATTGAACAAGGAAGAAAATTAAGAGCAGATTCTGGTTACTGAGGTGTAGCATGGGCATCAGGCTCCCCAGGGGACTCTGCTGTGGGGTGAGAATGAGACACAGCACTGAAGCTGACTGGCAGGAAACCGGACAGCTGAGTGAGAGAACCAAGGGACAGGGGCTCAGGGCAGGGACCAGGGCTGTGAAGCTGACATTCAGAGAGGAAAGAGTCCAGGTCCCGGCAAGAATTAGAGTGTTGCCAGGGGCAGAGGCTTCAAAACAGTGAAAGAAAAGCCACCGTCGTGGATGGCGCCAAAGAACTAAGAAGCTGGGGAGGTGAGGATGCAGACCATATTGGACCTGAGAGCTTTTCTCCATCATCTGTAGGTTTCTGAAATAAATCATGTGTCTCTAAGGGACAAAGAAACAACCTAGAAGCCTGGATAAAGCAGCACCTGCGCTTTAGGGTGCAGTAATAAATGTAGTACAGAAAACCAAGCACACAAACAATGGACAATGGAAGTAATATCTGTGTGTTGGAGAGAGCACTGTATTCCTGTGTTCATGGAAGTTCTGTTCCCAGTAGGCAAGAGACAATATCAACCTAGGTGTCCATCTGTAGATGATAGGTAAAGGAAATGTAAGGTGTGGATGAATATGTAACACACACACACACACACACACACACACACAGTGGAGTACTAATGAGTCATAAAAAAGATGGAATCCTGTCATTTGCTACAACTTAAATAAAGGTGGAGGACATTATCTTAGGTGAAACAAGCCAGACACAGAATGGTAAAGACCACATCTTACTTAGCTGTGGAAGCTAAAACGTCAGGCTCATGGAAGGAGGCAGTATGCTTGCATGACCACGAGGTGATGGCTTTAACTCCAACTCATAACAGCTAATAAATTTCAGAAGGGGGCTATATGCCAATCAAGAGATGAGTGGCTATATGGCTACAGCTGTAGATATCCACAAAGAAAGATGAATTTAAGCCATGTGTAGGAAAACAGATGGATCTTGAGATAATAAAGCTAAGTGAAATAAATCAGACACAGAAGGTTAAATGTCACATGGTTACTCTTCTATGAAAACTTCAAAATATAATTCAGTGAGAAAAATAAAAGACAAATAATAGGAAACAGGGAGGTAGATGTGGGGGGATATTGGAGGGGATCTGGGGATGGGGGAGGGAAGGATCAGAGGGGAAGGGAAGGTGAAGCGCTTAAGGTGTAACGTCTATGTGCACCATTCTCCAGGATGGATGTAATTACGCACCTCACACATACACCAATAAAAGCTACAGAGAGCAGGACGGTGACTGCAGAGACTGGACATGGGAGAGGGACTGTTCAGAGAGGTTGGTCAGTGGCTCCACGATGACAGTGAGAGAGCAGGAATGAGTTCCGGTGTACTGTTGCACATACATGACTGTAGCCAATAATAAAGTCGTTTATATTTCCTAATAACTAAAAGAGAACATTGTGAACATTTCATCACAACTGAGTGATAAATGTTTGAGGTTATGGTTATGCTAGTTACCCTGATTTGATAATTTCACAATGTAGACATGCATCAAAACTTTACTTTGTACACCATTGTGATAGGTCAACTTGAAATGAATAAATAAATTCTTGCATTTTATAAGAAAAGTTGCAACAAAGACTTCAGAAATGGGAAGGAAAAATGTATGAGACTATTGCAATAGGGGTCAGGAATTTGCAACATTGAGAGAGGTTGGAATCGACTCCCAGGAAACAAACACCGGCAAGGTTATAAGCACAGGGGTAGCTGGTGGAAAGATATCAGAGGACGTTAAGGGAAGGTTGTTCAATGTGATTGTGCCACTGGGTTTGCTAATTGGTACTTATTGAAATTAGGCCCATAACTGTCCACAGAGACACAGAAGCTGTCTCCTTGGAAATTGTATTTTGAAGGGATGAATCTCCATCTGGTGTTGTCTTTCCTTTTTTTCTTAGTACATGAACAACTTCTTTAAAATGAAAGCTGTCTTGCTGGCCATCAGTAAATGTACTGCATATTTGCATTGCATGGTTAAATCTGTGTCCCATTTGAGGCTTAGAAGGCTGCCCTGGTTGGTTTGAGACACTCACCTCTCTACCATCTCTGTCCCTCAGGTTGGCATGTGTCATGGCCCAACCCAGATTGTCCTAGCAACCACCAGATGTGCTGCTCCAGGCATCCCTCCATCCACACGGAGTAGCCAGGGATGTTCCCTCCAGTACAGTTGCTCACGATGGGGCTGCTTCTGAGTGATCTGCTGTGAATTCCATTTTATCCTGTTATCTCGCATCGCCACTTCCTTGAATCTAATGAAGTTAGACCCTAACCTTATGTGTCCTTGTCCTTATGCCACTGCCTAAAATGCTGCTCAGCCTCAATTTTACTCTCCTAAAATTGTCAACAGCTGTTGGGGCCACACGTGTTAGGACTGGCCGTAAAATTTTCCTCGAAATTCCACTCTCTCTCCTCCTGAAGTTCTAACACTCCGTGAAGTCAAAATTACCCATTATACTTCTCTATGTGCCAGTTAGTTTCTTAATGGTTTTAGTTAGTTTTTAAAGGTAAACAGTCTCAGTGTCTGGTTATGCAGATGGAGTTTGCTCTGTAGGTTTCGGTTTTCTTCAGTGAAGTTCAGTGGTAATTTTATATTTTTGTGAGAAATTGGATAGAATAATTCATTTCTCTTCCACCTACTATATGTCAGGCAGTTATCTAGAACTAGGTACTAACGTTCTGGTTTAAGGATACAAATGCTATGTAAAGCATATATGTAAGATCTTGAGATGGTTTGAATCCATACAGAAAAATAGAAGAAGTTGGATAGAGACCAGCAGAGAGAAGGTGATACAATTTAAAATACGAAAATCAGGACAAAACTGAGTGACAAAGCAACATTTTAAAAGAGACCATAGGGCATGTGCCCTGTGAAGGAAGTTAGGACAGCCCTGTTTGCAGCTTGGGGATACAAATAGTTGTATAAAGTTAATGGCATTTGCAGTGACCCCACAAGGCTGCCCTGATCTTCCCAGCCCAAATCCCAGCCTGAGACCCCTATGTACAGAGGGGAAGGTGGGCCAGGCTGTGCCAGACCCAGACTCCTCTGCTCTCCCTGAGGTCCCCGTGGTGTGTCCCCAGCTCAGGTCTGTCAGGGGACTGGACAGACAGATAGATAGACAGGCAGTGTGGGGCTGAGACTCCCATCAGAGTCTGAATGGGGAAAGAAGACCTGCACCCCTACTTGGGTTTTTAGCCTTGTGGGTTTTCATAGTCACTTCCATGCCTGAACCCATTGTTTTCATCCTTGAAATTCCTACTATTTGGAGTGAGGATTTCATTTAAAAGTGTATTATTTAAGATTCGGGGACCTCCATCCTAAAGATCCTGACTAAGAACTTACCAGTATAGGGTAGTGGTTAAGTATATAAGATTTGGAACAATTCTTGGCTGAAACTTTAATGAGGTTAAGTACGATGACTCAACTCTTTAGGTTCCTTTTCTACCACAACTTAGTTAATCAAAGAACCAGTGTCTTCACAATACACTGCAATAACTTGGAAAGCTGCTAAGGTTGTGATCTTTTGTCAATACTGAACTTGTCAGTGCCGCAAACTTCTGTAAGTAGAAGACCTGGGTTCCTATGACATTATTAATTCTGGTTACATTTTTATTTTTATTGACATATACTTACAGGTTACATTCCTCACGGGGAGCTGGTATAATGCATATCACATCTTAGTTCTTTTTTCATCCTTCCTTCCGCCTTCATCCATCTCTTTCCTCCTTCCTTTTTGCAAAAGATCTAGCTCCCTATTTTTCCATTATCGATCTTTCATTTTGTTCTTTACATCTATATTTCAGATTATCCATATGAAAGAAACCATGAGATATTTACACTTGTATGTCTGATTTATTTCACTTAACATTATGGTCTCAAGGTGAATCTGTTTTCCTACTAATGACTCCAGTTTATCTTTCTCTATGGCAGAGTAGCAACAAGCCATGCACTCTTAGAAATGAAATTTCAATTCTATAGACTTCATCTTCTCTTAGCAAAGAAGAATGCTAGTGGACTTTTCTTATTTGTTGTGGGAGGAAGACAGTGTAATGTGACTTCAGAGATACACTGGTAATTGAAAAACTACCTAGGAAAGGGGACTACTTAGGAGATGTAAAAATATTCACTTTGACTAATATTTAGTGATTAGCAAGCACTTTTCATCCATTGTAATAATAAATTTGCACAATAATTTCACCAAGTAGCTGTTTTCAGGACGTAATTTTTGTCATTTGAGAAGGAACTTTAGAGAGGTTAATTATCTTACTCAAAGTCACATACATACAGCAACCAGGCTGTTGTGCAATCCACCGACTTTACCACCACCCCACGTTCTCACCCGATGGCCTGTTCTCTGCAGTGCTGACCACTGTCAGTTGTTGGGCTGATTTGTGTTCTGAGTGCAGAACCTGACAGCCACTGATGGTGGGCACACATTTGCTGATTGTTGATCTTACATGGGCTTCATGGCCTTTCCTTAATATATGTCTTGTTGCTTCCTTCATTTGGGATTTGGTCTAAAGACACTGGGATCTGATGGTTTTCCACACTTTAGGAATAATTGAAGGAAAGCTTGTACCAGACCTCACAGTCATCGTTCACATGCACAGTCATTATTGAGTAAAGAGAGATTATTTTTGCTATGAAATGGTACACGGGAGTCATACCGATCTTTCCACGGACTGGCCTGTGGTACCCTACAGAGCAGAAGGGATCAGCCCGTCAGGGGGTCCAGGATGCAGGGGACTGTGAGCAGAAACAAGTCCTCAAGGCTGTGATTCAACTTTGGGTTCAAGAGCTAATGCAGGACACCAGGATCTGAATATCTGTGAGGAGAGAAGGGAGATTGGACTCTTGTCTGAAAAAAATCAGTCAGGAGCAAAATTCAATAAAGTATTGGGCCATTGGACCTACATTTATGTGCTTTCATGTCAATGTTTTCTCTTTTGCTTATTCTTAAAGAAAAATCATGACACAACTGGACAGAAGAGAAGGAGGAATAACCCAAGAAGTGGCCCTCAGCTGCTCCAGGGTTCCTTTGGTATTGCTCGGACCCCACCCCTCCACTCAGCCCCATTCCTCACCTGCCTCCAGGGCATCTGTGTGCATCATCTTGTGTGAGATGATAAAGATGCTCATCATCCTTCCCAGGGAAGGGTCACCTCCTGTGAGCGAGGCAGGAAAGTGCAAACATGCAGAACAGAGTTGCACAGATTTAACAGAAAACCACAGAGAACTCAGAGACCATGAAAGAAATGAAAAACCTACATAAATATTTAGAACAAACGAAAAAGAACAAAATGCTTGAATGAAATGACAATTTAAAAAATAGTAATGCCTATGACAAATAATAGCTTCCTGAATTTATGAAGAGCTCTAAGCTATCAATAAAAATGTGAGGCCCAAAATGATAAGAAAATACAATTCAACTTCAAAAAGACTAACTGCATATGCTCCTCAGGCATGCACACTTTTCTCTCTGATTTTGGTGGGAAAAGTAAATCAGCACTAATCTGGAATATCAATTTTAACTTATCAGATTGGGAAAGGAAGCAGCCTCACTCACCTCTTTCTGTTTTGAGAAGTATCAAAACAATTTAGGTGAGACAGCACACTTCCGAGAATTAGTTTGGGAACATTTTAGTTCATGCACCTGAACAAAATGTAAAACAGAAAGATTGAGGAGCTCATATCCCTGTCCCTTGCTATTCCAGGAAATGTTTTCACTCAAGGAAAAGACCACAATTTACAAATACATATTATCTTGCACCGTTTTCCCCTTTTTACCAAGTAATGTTATAACCGAGCACTTTGCATGTAAAAACATTAAGAATGATATCAATCTGAATATCTATATTTCATTCCAGTGTTTATGTGTACTATCACTTAAGTATTTACATATTGGTAAATATGATAAAATAAAATATTGTTCAATTGTTACAATTTGATTATTTCTGAACGTTTGTTATAACTAGGAAAATAGCAACAAATATGTTATGTACATATTCATATATATTTATATCTGCCATAAGTATATGTACATATAGATATATATTTATATATGGCATATATAAGGCCTCAAAAATATGTTATATATATTGTATATTAGTTACTCTTCTTTGCTGGGTAAAATACCTGGCATTCACAACTTGGAAGAGGAGAGATACATTTTGGTTCATGGTTTCAGAGGGTTTAGTCCATGTTTGGCTGGTTCCACAGCAGAAACTCATGGCTCAGGGCCACGATGGAAGAAAGCTGCTCACCCAACCTGTACTTTTTTATGTTTTTATCTTTTTGGCCAATTTATGCTTACTGATTTGTAGATGTTCATTATAAACTCGGAAATTAGAAATCTTTTGAAAGTTTGTTATTTCACTTTGTTAGCAGAAACATTTGTGTAGTTTTAACATTTCTTGTACTGTCTTTGAGGTTCCCCTTCAAAATATTTCCCCCCTCACTTCAAACACTGTTATCTCATGATTCTTGCCACTGTCTGAAGCAGTTTACCTTTATGGCAATTTCTGCCAAATAAACACATGACATTGGTCCTTCATTTACCTTACTGTCTGTGGCACTCTGCAACTTCTGGTTCTCTCCCAAAGTCAAACTGACCACGAGCAGGAAACACGATGACTCACTTCAAGATATCTAGCAGATATAGCAGCACAACTAAAATCTTCTATGAGAAAAGACTTCCAGAACCGCTTCAGAAAGCGGCAAGAAAAATGGAACAAGTGCGGGTGAAGTGAGAGGAGTATTTTGAGAGAGAGTGGCGGCCATGGGCCTTTTGTTGTAATAATTTTGTAAAAAACTAGACATTCACCTTATGTTTTGATCACACCCTGTACAGATGCTCAGCGAGTAGAGGAGAAATCTTGCTGTGGGTGGAGCTGCTGGGTCAGAACAGCACCAAAGTGGCACGGGCCCAAAGATGGAGCTGTCTCTGCCTTGTTTGTGCTTCTCTTCTGTCCCTCTGTCATGATTTTCAAGGATAAGCAAATACCGAAACATTGAAATTAAAGCACAGGGGTCTAGTATTTCTGATTTGCATATGACTGGCTTCTTTACTCAAGAGACCGATTTCCCTTCCCACCTCATGGACACTCAGGGCCAGCTGCCCTATACTAGCTGCTGAACTCCACGGTGCAGCACAGCTTTGAGAAACCATTCCTTCACACAGACTCCCATACCCAGGAGCCCTGACTTGCTGATCCCTCCCTCCCCTGTATTATACAGCAGGCCACCTGCCCCGGGAGCCTGCACCTTCCTAGGAAGGGTGGTCAGGATCTTTATGTGTCTGACCTAGGCTGATGCATGTGGAAACCCAGCAAGCACATGGGAAGCAGGCTGTGCATGGAGCTGCTGGTCATAGACAACACAGTGACACTGGAACAACAGAGGGCTTCTGTGTGGCTTGCTCTTGCCTCTCTGCAGCGCCTCTGTGCCATGATCTTCCTTCAAGAATACTCATGTGCAGAAACATTGCAATGCTAGGACAGACGTTTACATCCAATTACCCAGGACTTTGGACCTTGCACCTTATTGGTTTCCCAAACAGGAGATGGATCCCTTCTGCTCTTTCGCCAGTGTTCATATCTTGCTGTCCCACCAGAGGTGCTACACTCCAAGATAAATCACAACCACGAGGACTTGTATTTTCATAATTTTTTGCACGCTGGCACCTTTGATGGACTGATCCTTTTATCCCTCTGTTGTACCCTAACCCAGTCTGTGGCCAAGGCAGCAATACTGCTGGACACAGTTTCCTAACAATGAAATTTCTCTACTCAGTAATCATAGTGCATATAGATTATGACCTGTGATGACTGCTAGCAAGTTTGATCTAGTATTAGATTGTGGAGAACAATCAGGTCCCAATTGGTTCATATTAAGAAAGGAATATAGGGCTGGTGATTTAGCTCAGTGGTGGCACTGCCTGCCTCCAAAGTGCAAAGCCCCAAGTTCTATCCCCGGTCCTTCCTGTAAGACCGAGGGCCTTACCAAACGCTCCGAGGAGCTGACTAGTGAAGCACACCCAGGAATCCCAGCGGTGTCTTCAGAATGTAAGACCAAGAGCCTTACCAAACGTTCCAAAGAGCTGACTACAGCGAAGAACACCCGGGAAGGAACACACTGGACAAGTTGGGAAACAGACCTTTATTAGTCTGGCCAGACGGCACTCCCGAAGCAAAATAGCTTAGAGAGGCAACTGGCTCAGAATCTGAGGCTGTTTTTATAGGGGGTTGAGGGGGAAGTTAACATATTAAAGAAAAGGGGACAAAGGTTAGTGGTCGACTGTCACATATTGATGGTTAGCAGACATCTGCAGCTTGTGCTAACAATTGTGGTGCCTGGAATATCAGTTCCGGATAAACAAAGAGTTGAGTAGTTTACTCTGGGACTCTAGGTCTGTTACAGATCCCTATCTAGTGTCCCTAGACTATCTGGGACTCTAGGTCTGTTACAGATCCCTATCTAGTGTCCCTAGACTATCTGGGACTCTAGGTCTGTTACAGATCCCTATCTAGTGTCCCTAGACTAACAAGCATCTCCATCCATTAACTCACATTTTAATCACAATGGGGCTGGAGAAAAAGGAACAAAGGTTATGCAGTCCCACACTCCCCCTCCCAAAAAAGAAAGGAATATGACAAGGCACACACTAAGGAGGGGCTATGAAACCCACGTGAGATCACCAGTCAGCACTGTCTGTCCACCATCAGCAGTTGTCAGGTTCTGGGTTCATGATAAAAATTATCTCAACAATTTAGATTACCTCACACTTTAGACTGCAGAATAATTAACAGACAGTATATGGTAGTGGTTAAATTATGGGATTTGGCAACAGTCCTGTTGCTTTATTGTTAGTGACTTTGAGTAAGACAATTATCCTCTCTAAAGTTCCCTTTCCAAACCACAAAAATTACTTCATGAAAGCAGCTACTTGATGAGGTTGTTGTGAAAATTTATGATCAGAATGAATGAAATATGCTTATAGGAAATGAATATTAGTTCATATGAGGACAGTGCATATTTTATATCAACCCTAACTGGTCCATCTAGATTTGGCAGTTTTCCAATTAACAAGACATTTCCAAAGTCACACAACATCATCTTCCTCCCACAATACAGAAAGCAACCCCATTAGCATTTTTCTTTTGCATGAGAAGATGTTGAAGCCAATAGGATGGAAATGTCACATCCAAGAGTGGGTGGGTCACTTTCATTAATGCTGTTGGAAACCTAGGACTTCTGTTTCCAACTCTGAGGCAGGTTATGGCACTGGTGTGATCGATGTGGACAAAAGTCCATAGCATAAGCAGTTTTCCATGTTAGTGCACAAAGTCAGCTAAATGACATTGTCGGAGGGTGAGGCTTCGAGTCCTTCTTGGCAGACAAACATGATTTGGCCAAGGAGAAAGGCAAGAGAGCAAATCCCAAGGATGGGCAATGAACAGAGGGAGCTGGAAGGCAGAAAAGAATTCAGTAGGCCAGTGTGTGGGCTGGGCTGACTGGAAAGCAAGGTTGTTGGGAGGATGTTGGAACCTTTGGAGCTGGGGATCTTCTAGTAGACTTTATGGAGAGCCCTCCTTCTTGAAGATGAGCCCGGGACACTGGGAGAGGGTACACTGCACTCATTCCTTCAGAGCCAGATCACCACGGAGTTGTTCTTTGCATTCCAGTTTTTACACAGGGGACTTTGCCCTCCCTGAAGTCCATATGGCTTATTGTTTTTATTTTTATTTTTTGATACCAGGGATCGAACTCGGGTCCTTGTGCTTGTGAAGCAGGTGGTGGAACCACTGAGCTAAGTCCCTGGCCCCATATGGCTTACTTTATACATTGTAAAGGACACCTTCTTCTTTCTTTGTTTTTCTCACATGAATGATAGCTGCTTGTATTTTCCTTACAAATAGAAGAAGAAATACCAAAAACTTCCCATCGGTAAACATTACATTACTGTAAAGATGAAGACTTTAAATATATGTAGTGGGTAAAAAAGAAATTTCTTTCAGAGAAAGTAGACTTTTGAATGGAAATCTACAAGATAAACGTACAGTCAAGACACCCTACTCGAGGGCAGGTCAGAGAGCTTAGCGTTTGTGAAAGAAAACGCCACGTCATTTACCACTGACTAAGACAATTAACCTCACTGAGCTTCATGTTTGCACTAGGAAAAGAAAAACAAAGGTTTTTGTTCTTCTTTTTATAAAAAAGTTTCTTAGTTTGGAATGAGTCACTATAAACTCAAATGATACCTTACAATTGACCTTTGACAGAGAGCACAGAACTGCCAGTTTATATAAAAACTAAGAATCGTTGCAGCTTGGGTTATTTATAGGATGCATCCATATTCAAAGAACATCGCCATCAAAGCAACCTGGGTGTTGACCACCTAAGCAGTTGTCATCACTTATTGTCACAGTGAACTTATGAAGACTGTCCCTTGAGCACTGTATACTACCATGTTATGAAAATCTGCACTGTGGATACTTGAGAAAAATCTTGTCTGAACATCCCATTGATCAAGAAACCCATGTGGAAAATACACACTGGCTCCTACCACCCAGCTGTGGCCCAGCCCACTTTTCAGACTTTGGATTTCTGACAGTGCACGTGAGAATGGAGGAAAAAAGTTTAAACCTGGGTTTAATTCCAGACCCTGGGTTCACTTGACAAACTAATTTCAAGTGCTCATCTTCAGATGAGGAATTTTCTCTCCAAGGTCTGCAAGAAGAACCCCAGCCCAACATCCACTCCAACGCACCCGTCACTGCCCACCCCAACAGCCTTGCTTTCTGGCCGTCACAGCCCACACATTGCCCTACTGAATTCTTTTCTGCTTTCCAGGTCCCTGCATTCATTTAGTAGCACATTTCGGGGCGAAATGAAGGAAGGGACAAGAAAAATGTGAAAATAGAAGGAAAAAGGGAAGCAAAGCTTTTGCACGGGGGAGGGGTGCTTGAGGGGAGGAAGGGGACAAAATGTATTAAAGAAATAAGTCCATTTGATTCATTCGGATAATGAATTTTCACAACAACCTCATCAAGTAGCTGCTTTCATGAAGTAATGTTTGTGGTTTAGAAAGGGAACTTTAGGGAGGTTAATTGTCTTACTCAAAGTCACTAAAAATAAAGCAACAGGACTGTTGCCAAATCCCATAATTTAACCACTACCGTTTCTTATCTGTTAATTGTTCTGTACTCTAGAATGCTTACTACTGGGAACTGCTGGGTTCCTATGTGTTTCGAGCCCACAGTCTCTAAGAGCTGTTGCTAGTGCACTGGCGCTTGTGACTGGTGATATTTCATTTTTTATTAATGTCTGTTTGTGATACCAGCAAGTGCATCTGGCTGGAGAGTTGGCTCACAGGCATACGGACTCGTGGGCCTTTTACTCCCCTCTCCCTTGCCTTCCTCCTGTCTCCCCCATTCCCTGACCCATTCCCCATCTCCTTAGAAGGTTTCTTGTCATCTATTTTTAAAAATTATTTACACTTTGGCTTTTTCATATAAGACAAACCAAGTGGTACTTTATCTTCTTTGATTTATTTCACTTGACTGGTGATCTTACATGGGTTTCATGTCAGATACTCCTTAGAGTATGGCTTGGTACATTCCTTTCTTTTGGATTTCATATAATACCTTGGACCTGTTTCTTTCCCACCCCTTGGAATGGTTGAAGGAAAGCTCCTTGCTAGATAGCACAAGTCAGAGTTTACAGCACGGTTATTACTGAGAAAGGAATGCACACCCTTAGTGGTGGCTGTGCCTGCTTGTGACCCGCCCACGGACTGCCTCTTGGTGCAGCACAGGGTCCGGGGAGATCAGCTCATCAAGGGACCCGGCATGCAGGAGACTGTGTAAAGAAACAAGTTCTCAAGGCTGTGGTCCTTCTTGGGGTTCAAGCTCGGCTAGGGCAGCAGGGTCTGAATGTCTGTGAGGAAAGAGACATTGGCCTCTTTTGTGAAAAGGTGAGTCAGGTGCAAGGTCAAAAGGAATGGGCAACTAGAGAGAAATATTTCTGACCTTCAATTGCAATATTTTCGTATTTGCTTACTTTTCAAGGAAGATCATGACACAGAGGATGGAAGACAAGTAGGAATAAACCACAAGATGCTTTTCCACTGTCCCACATCACTTTGTGTCAGTCTGACCCAACAGCTCCATGCACAACCTAGTTTCCTATCTCTTGCCGGGCATCTGTCTGTGCCGTTGAATGTCGCAGTAATAAAGATCCCAACTGTCATGCAGAATGCATGGCCCCCGGGGGAGGTCAGCAGTGGCCAGGAAAGGCAACACGGACTCAGGCACGGACATGGTAGGAGTTACGTTCCTGCCAGGGAAGCCAGAACACGTGCAGTTCCAAGCTTTACATGTTCAGTTGGGAACGGCATAGAAGTTAGAGATCTAAAAAAACCCTTAAAACTATGTAAACATTTCTGTACAGGAAAAAATGAAAGCCAAAATGAAATAACAAGCTTTAAAAAGGTTTGTAATATGAATGACTGTGGGAAATGGTAGAATTCAGCTATCTAGTTGTAAGAATAGGTCACAAGAAGTTTGTTAACTAAGAGAATGAAGTCGTTTCTGGGAAATTCCACAAGTCTGTTTGTTAAAAGAATGCCAGAAAACTTTGAGACCTTGAAAAAGTCTCACAGAAGAAAAACAGGTTTTCCTAGTTTGCTTATTTACCATTTTCTGGGACCAGAGGACGGCAACCCAATGACTCTATGGGTGAGACTCACTATGCACATCTGTGATGTTTATGGTGGGCCGGTGGGCTTGATTTTTGGCTAAAGTCGTCCTGCTCTCTTGATACTGTCTGATAAAAAGAGGGCTGTGGTGTGCTCTTTGATGTACGGGATTGGTGAACGGAAACAGGGGACTTGTGAATTCGCCTGTAGCTTTTATGAGTCACTTAAAGTCATTTGTCACCAGAGGTGAAAATCAGAAAGGCGATAGCCAGAACAACTAAGCTGCTTTCCTACATGTATAAAAGCCTTGCTTCTTTCCTTTGTGATTGTCGAGCAGTGCCAGAGGAATTAAATTGCCTTTAGTCCCCAGGCTGTCTCCTTTTCTTTCTTTAAAAGTCGGTGCTTTCCAGGATTCCAGGTCTCCCTCAAGAGAGACCTTTATTAAAATAAAAATCAACAGATGACAAAGACGTAACTTCCAGAATTTACAAGAAGGTCCTTCAAATAAGCAAAAATAAATGAACCAAGACAAACAGAAAAGGGTGAGCTTCAAAAACTCAAGTAGAAAAACAAGTAAACCTTTGACCCAAATTCATAAGGAAAATGCAAACCAGCCCTCACTCCGGGTATTAATTTTTAATGATCAGATTGGGAAAGATGATAACAGCTGCACAACACATGCAGAAGGCTGAAGCCACAAACACCAGGAAACTCCCAACCAGCAGAAAATGGGGACCATTAGACACTAGGGCCTTCTGAAATAGTATATATATACCGAAACCAAATCTATGAAGGTCATGTCATAATATCTCTAAGTGTAATACATGCTCTTAGACCCTATCAGCCTATTCCAAGAAATGTACTGAAAGTGTATTGTCACTTACGGGCAATATAACATACAAATATATACAAGTGTCATAGGAAATACAGACCTGAATGTACGTCTATTTAGACTATACATAAGCATGTATATATGATTATATACAGAATGTGGTATCCATTGTTATTTCTCTAGTTACCGCAAAAGTTCAGAAATAACCAAATTGGTATAGTTAAACAATACTTTATTTTCTCTATAAATTGTCTATTTGAGATAGTTACCTTAATATACACAAGCAGTAGGGTAGCATACCCCTATTAAAATTACACTGTTGTTTGTGTTTTAGTATAAAAAGTAGCAAAATATAATACTAACTAAAAAAAGAGAAAAATCACGGAATAATGTGTCCTTGTAAACTACACTGGAGCTTCTTCCTAGCAGAAACAGTGCCTGAAATGGCTGAAGACAGAAGCAGGAGCCCCTCAGTCTGTGCTTTGAACTTCCTTTTGCTTTTTGAATAGCTACTTGAGTAGTTTTGACTGTTCTGTTTTTGAATTTATTCATTGTATCTTGTGAAAGAAAAATTTTAAGTCTCATTTTATTTGTCATTATATTCTTTATATGAGATGTACTTGCTTTTCTCATTGTCAAGTTTTCACATTCATTCATACATTATTTTACAAATTTCACTTAATCTTTTACTTGTAAAACTTTTGAAATTCACTGGCCCTCTTTAGGAGGATCATCCTGAATTCCTTTTGCACTGTTTCAGAAATCTTCCTCCTTGGAGGTCCAGCGTTGTTGGAGCTTTGGTATTTGTTTTGGAGTTGGGATGCTCTCCTCTAATCACTGTTACTCTTGTGTCCTCTTACTGGTATTTGCACATTTGTGGAGCTGGCCATCTTTTAGGACTTTTTGGGTGTTCTCTGGAGGGAGTGGACCCTCGTGGCTCAGTCTCGTCTGTGGGTGTGGACTAAGCAGGAGGTAAGGTCCCTGGGCAGCAGAGCTTTCTTTCAGGTGCTCTGCGTGGCTGGGCTACAGCCTTTGCTCAGAGTTTGGGTGGCCCAGAGAGTCATGGTATGCTACTTTGCAGGACCCTCGTCTGAGCTGCTGTACTGACATCGCAGTCACCTCTGGTCTGGCATGTCCATGGTGTCTTCCCTGGTCCTCAGGCACGTTCATTAAGTTCAGCAGTTGGATTGCTTCTTAGGAGGAGCCCTGAGATTTATGGCCCAGAAAGGGCGAACCAGCAGCTTTGGTTAGCATAAATTCCTGCTTCAGATTTGCTTTCCTCGTGGAGCATGGTCTGGGGTGGGATTTGAAATCATGAGAAATGCTGTTTCACTTCCCAGAGGTTGCCAAATTAATCCCTGCTTCCTGTTGAGATTCACTTGTGTAGTCACCTCCCTCAATAGGTGAGGTCTGAGGGTGGGATCTGAGGGAAGGAAGAAATGTAGCGGAAGCCTTGAGTCAGTGCTGGATTCTGACTTGGGTCTGGTGTAATTTTGTATAACTCACATGACTTCAACACACCTCTATAGAGATACGGGGTTTTCAGTTGCACTTTATAGAGATAAGGGTTTGAGATTATAAATTTCATTTCATTTTCTTCTTAAACAGAACTTAACTCAACTTTGCTTGCACACTTAAGCAATTCATTATGATTATACATTATTGTCCTGTGGATGTCTAAGTCTGTGAGTCTCTCTCATAGTGTCACAATTCCTAGCTTGGGTTTATTGTTTTTCTACATAACCAGTGCGTGAGGCTTCATTTGCCCCAGCCAGAGCACTGAAAATTCCCCTAAATATGTTGCTTAGCATGTAACTTGAGAAGATAAGTAGACACTTTAAAATAGTTATAAAGGCCATCTATCAGGCCTCTGAAGACCAAGCAGGCACAGGAATTTCCCAGCTTGTTCTCCTGCACGCCTTCCTAGATTACCTACACCAACTTCCACGTGAAACACTGGGCCATTAAGCATCACCACATCCTTCATTTCTCATTAGTCAAAAACACTGGTGACAGACCTATCCCCACTGCACAGAGGAGACGAGGAGATGAGCTGGGGCAATGAGACTTCGGGCCGGAAGGCTTTCAGAGAAAGGCTGGGTGGGGTATTTTTAGTGCCTACATGTCATGCGTGAGAAAGTGCTAAAGTGAGTTTGGTTTTTAGTTTATTCATGTATTCAAAGTCTAACGATAAATTGGCTGACTTCAGCAGGGGATTTTAGAAGCAGCCGTGTTATCTTCTCAGGCAGGTTAGACAGCAGAGGCAGACTGGCAGCTGTGGGGTTTGCGGAAGAGCCTGCTGCACATGATGTGTGTGTTTCTCAGCCCACTTTTGTCATCTCTTCTTTTTACTATGGATGTGTGAGGCCCTTGTCACATGGAAACAAGTGAGCCTGAGCCTTTCTGTTACACAAATTGCCAGTTTCCTCTTCTTGGTTTCATTTTCAATCCTAATTTATATGTGGTGTGTTGTAGAAAAAAGGTTTCTAAGTTTTAGGTTGTCCAAGTTATGGATCCTTTTTCTATGAATATCTGCAATTTTAGAACAATCTAAATTATTCCACCCTAAACTCCTGTGTGGATTTAAAATCGGCCTCTGGTTGGTTCTTTCTCCCTGGGTGCATCAGTAAGAGTGGATGACCAAGAGTAGCCCTGGATTCTGAGACGGCATCCCAGGAGCTACTTTAGTTAAAACCACATAGTACTGGCACGGGAAGAGAGGAAACAGAAGAATGTAGGCGGATGTCCCCCGCTCCGTGACCGAGGAGTCACTGGGCAGCTGACCCCGGGAAGGCTGGCCCTGAGAGCTGACATGTGCAGAGCGTCCTGCTGCTCCTTGGACTCCCTGCCGGCCGCTGCTCATTTGTCCCCGCCTTTGCCCCGCGGGTCTGCGCCGCGGTGGTCGCAAGGAGGCTGCGCGTCCTCCTCGCTGCCCGCCCGCCTCGCCGTCTGCCGGGTGCGGCCCGGTAAATACAGCTGTCTCGCCCCTTCGTGGCCCTGCTCTGCTTTTCCCTTTCCCTCACTCCACAGCTGTTGGAAAGTGAAGCTTTGGGTGGCTTCTTAGGGTCACTGCTGTGCCCCAGAAACTGTTGAAAGGTCTGGTGAGAGACTCTGGCCTGGATCCCTAGCATCAGGGGGGCGGACTGGGGGCGGGGAGGGCCGCCCAGCGTTCTCCAGGTCCCGTGGACAGCCAGCTGCCCTGTGCTGGGACGTTAGAAGTCTCGGTAGGTAGCTGTCTTCCACCCCACCCCTCCCACAGGTGAACTGGGTGGTTTTGGATCCAAGTCTGTCGAATGACTTGCTTGGCATCAAACAGAGAGGCCAAGTCTGTCTTAGCAGCCTGAGCTCTGCGCTGTCAGCACAGCAGTGAGCTTGAGCTGCCCAAGGCTGCATACAAACACCTCCTCTTTCCTTAGCCATCACCAGGGGCCTCCAATTTGAAAGACCCTGCAACCTTCGGGGCGGAATCTGCCTGGAGCTGGGAACCCCCAAACGTGAGCCGTTCAGAGGCCCCTGCAGAGCTTTCGCTGTCTGCTGCAGGATGAGGAGAGGCTGATGGGAGCAGGCTGCGCGGCTCTGCAGCTGCTCCTCCTCGCCAAGGACAGCAAGATGCTCCGCGGAGTCCACAGATCACTGTGCTCTTAGGACGGATTGAGGGGAGATTTGTTTCCAATCAAGGGGTAGCCAGTGAGAGGAAAAAGCTGTAGGGATTAAGCTTATATTATGTGTTAAAGCTTACAAGGCATATTTTTATCCACATAACATGTGCCGTGAGAGTAGTAGTGAATTTAATTTTTGAGAAAATCTACTACAATAAAAGACACATTGCCATTAATCTTCCAGAATACTCTCCCGTCCTTCAAGTGCACTTATTGCGCTGTCCTTGGCACTTTCTTAAAGAATCAGAATTTGGAATATGCTGACCTTTGACCTTCCTCAATTCCCTTTGGTCTTCATTAGATAGCTCTATTATTGCTACTTTTTATTCACTCATTTACTTCAACTTATTTATTCATTTGTTTAAATCATCAAATAAAAATATATAGCCTATGGTTTAGGATATGATGTTTTGACACAAATACATTGTGGGATGGCTGAATCAAGCTATTTAGCATATATTCCTGACTTTTTGTTTTGTTTTGTTTTGTGTTTTGGTACCAGGGATCGAACTCAGGACCTTGCACTTGAGAGGCAGGCGGCAGCACCACTGAGCTAAATCCCCGGCTCTTTGTTTTATTTTTTAAACCTACTAACTTATTAAGTAGAAGTTTGTGAAATATCTCTGTTGCATAATTTCTTAATGTAAACTTGTTTACACTTAAATTCTCAGAGGCAGTTGCTTAAAATAACTTACTGCAGTCCAACCCCTAGAGTGTCAGTTTCACAAAAACTCCATTGCTATGTTGTGTAGATCAGAAACATGCTGAGACCCAGTGACATTCTAAACCAGGTGGAAAGCTCTCCTGGAGGAAGTCCTCCACACGTCAGATGACGCAGGAGCTCCCTCTGCTGGCATGGTTTCTTTGGGGCAGATGTTCACGGGGAAGTCCCAGTTTACTCTTTTACTGGCACAAAAGCCCAAGAGCTCATGCTATGAGCTCCAGATTACAATAAGGAAGTCCTCAAGAAGATGGAAGCCAGCAGACCTGTCCTCTGGTTCATGGTTGTCTGTCATGTTTGGTTGTGCTAAGCCAACCTGGGCAGTTGACTTAGCCAGAGCACATGTAGTGAAATTTCTTTCCTCACATGAACCCAAATCCCTTGCAGCTGGAGGGTAGGAAAAGTAAGACCTGGGGCTGTGCTTTGGGGACCTGCTACTCAGGGCTCCAGTTCTGTCCCCGGTAATGGGTACCATAGTAGCATGGAGGAGCCAGCAGGGATGAGGGTAATGGTACCAGGCAAGGCACATATTTTTAACTTCTCTGTCCACACCAGAGATCAGGAATGTTTGAAGTCTATATTCACTGTGTGCTTAGCCTCAAAGATATACTACCTTTACATTGACTGTCCTTTCTATATTCTCTACAGCTGCTTGGCTCCTCCATCCTTGTTCTCAGATGGAAGAGTCAGTTGATCTCAGGGCTCATCTTGCTGGAGAAACAGGGCTGGGCATAGAAGCTGGCAGAGGCACTGGACATAAGTAGGCTTTCGAGGAGCCCATCAAGGAGCTCCAGGTTTCCGGCTCAGGGTTATTGTGCCCGCTTGGGACAGAGGGGTACATCACACCCACCTGCAGCCGCCAGGAGGATGGGAGTGGAGTGACAAAGAGAATCCTCCGACTAGAACTGGGTTCAACAGAAAAAGAACCATGTGTTACAGTGGATTTACAGTAATTGATCCAATACAGCTGTGTTAAAACCAAAACAAAACTCCCCTAGTAGGGAAGAGCCATGGGATGGGAATGAAAGAGTGGTGAGGGGTTTGTAAGGAGTGAGAGATTCCGGGTAAGTGTTGCACTACTGTAATCCAGCATTGTGGGGGGCTGAGGCAGGAGGACTGAAAGTTCAAGTCCGGCCTTAGCAACAAATTAGTGACTTAGCAAGGCCTTGTTTCAAAATAAAAGGGGCTGGGGGCGTAGCTCAGTGCTAAGGCCTTGGATTCGATCCCCAAAACTGCAAAATAAAAATAACATGTGAGACACTCGTTTTCAATTTTGTCAACACATCAAGTAAGCTATGGTTGGGGACAGAATGCCAAGAGCCTAGGTCGTCTTGGTTCATTGATACCACTTCTACCTAACCTCTGCCCTCTGGACATAGAAGAAGTGCGGTAGCCATGTCCTTGTAAAGAAAGAGGAGTCAGGTGTTCTCATAAGCACAGCCTTCTCTTTTTGCCACATCCTTTCCGAAAGTGTAGAGAGCTTTACTGCCTCTTCCACCTGGGATTCTTCAGCCTGGAGGAGTCTGCAGCACCTAGAGGAGGGCACGGAGCAGAAAATGTCGCCACCTCCTGGCAGTTTTACAAGAGGGCATTTTGAGGGAAAAGGAAATTTCAAAGCTCAGTCTCTAAATCATTGTTTGTAATACTTGGGGTAAAGTTATAATAATAAAAATGGATTGTTTACCTGAAGAGCAAATTTAATTGGGTATATTTTATTTTATTAGGCAAAACTAAATCCACATTTTACAGATGAAAACGTGTTCCAAAGAGTGGGAAAATATTGAGGGAGAAGATAAAAATAGAAAGTGGTTTTTATTCTAAAATTGCAATGGAAAGGAACAAACAGAATGAAAAACTCTCGAGTCGGTCAGGCATGGTAATGCATGCCCACAGTGGAGAGACACTTTGGAGGCTGACACAGCAGGCTCTCATGTTGGGGCCCAGTCTGGGTAAACTAGTGACCTAGAGAGACCCTATCTCAAAATTTAGAAACAAAACAATACAAATGGAGGGGGTGTATCTTGGTATAAAGGCCTTGGGTTCAGTCCTCAGGACTGCAAAGCAAAGCCAAGCCAAACAACATGAAACAAAGCAGAAGTATCTATGCAGGCATTTTAAAGTCTTGTGCTCGTGACTACATGGGCAGAACAGAAAGGAGCAGCTGTGAAGCTGAAAGCTGCAGAACTGGAGGTGGTTGTGGCCGAGTGTGTATGGCGCTGGGTTGGGAGGATGTTGGCGGAATGGAGGGATGGTGACCACTGTCACCAACTGAATCGTGGTAGCTCTCAGTGTATTTCAAGTTGCCAGCCTGACTGGAGGTTGTGTTGACCACCACACATGGAGGCAAGTGGAAATGAAAACTCAGAGATCTCCTTTGTGCAAGGCGGGGACTCCAACATGGGTGTTCCTAAGGGCAGGACAGAATATATTGGCATATACATTTCTACTGATTTTCATTGACTCATTTTTTCATTTTTTATTGTTTTAAAACACACACAATGTGAAATTTACCACCCCGAGTATCCAAGTGTGCAATGGCGTTAGGGACATTTGCATTGTTAAGTGATCATTACTACCACTATCCATCTCCAGAACCTTTCTCAGCCAACTTGCAAAAGCAAAACCCTGTACACACTGCACAGTAATTCCCCACTACATGCTCTTCATAGCCCCCCGGCAACCTCTTTTCCACTCTCTGGCTCCATGAATTGCCTGTTCTGTGTCCTTCATTCACCTGCGTCCTGTAACATTAACCCTGTGGCGTCTGGCTTATTTCGCTGAGCACAATGTCCTCAAGTTTCATCCATGCTGTCCCAGGTGGGAGGATTCCCTTTCTTATGGCCGAACGTTATTCAACCATAAAGATTACAATCACATACCTTGGCTATTTTGAATAATGTTGTCAGGAGCATGGGCGTACAAAAGAATCCATTCCAGTCTTTGCTTTCACTTCTTTTGGACGTATATCTAAAGAGCAGAATCGCTGGATAATATGGCAGTGCTATGTCTCGTGTTTTCAGGAATCTCCGTGCTGTTTTTGATAGTGGGTTCACCATTGCACATTATCATCAGCAACGCACAGGGATTCCAATTTCCCTACATCCTAACCAACATTTTTTGTATGCTATTTATTTTTTTTAAATATTAATTGTTATCTGAGTGGACTTGATGTGGTATCGAATTGAGGTATCTAATCAGTTTGGGATAGCTAAGTATATATTTTCCAGTAGGAGCATGTCAATACATCATGTGGTACGGTTGTCAGTCGGTGACTAAATATAGATGTGGCGCTCCGACTTCTGGTGAGGCGGAACAACGAGAGTGTGGTGAGGTCTAAGGAGTAAGCCTGCTTATCCCTACTGAGCCACCTGCCCGGCCGTATCCAGGCTTCCCCTCCCAGCCCGGGCTGCTGCTTTGTATAAATATTTTGCAGCACTCACTCCCTGAGCTACGTGTGTTTTGTCACCCTGACACCTCTCCTCAACATGACTCTTATGACCTGGCACAGTTACTATATAATTACCATATCAACTTAATACTGCCTTCTCAAAGAATCTAGGAATCGGTCAATGCCTCAAGCTTTCCTTCTGCTGCTGTCTCTTGGTCTGATTTATTCTAACAGTAGTGCCTTCCACTTTTTATTTCTTAAAACTATACAAGTCTGTTTTCTTTTAGAATATCTGATAACAGGATTTGTCTGAATATTTCACTCTGATTAGGCTCACATTAAATATTCTTGGCAACAATGTAGGACAATAGTGCCATGTTTCCCCAGCTAATCCCATGCAAGGGACACATAATAGCTGTTCAGTTCATTGTTGCTGAGGCTAAGTTGAACACTTGGCTGTATGTGAAGGAAATTTTTCTTCTGCACAATCAGTAGATAGAAGTTAATGAGGTAAAGGGAAAAGCCATTGCCACTCATTGCTGGCAGTGGCTTCTGACTTGGTGTGAACCATGGTACATGGAGAAGCAGCTTTAATTGAGCTTGCATGGCTGCCCTGTCTTCTAGCTCCTGTAACTCACCATGAAAAACCCATTTGCAGGCCACTCTTTCTACACCCTGGATTCTGGGATAAGACAATGCAGCCGAGACGAGCTGAGCTGAACTGAGCCCAGGAGGGCTGCACTCCAAATACACAAAAGATGAGGAACAAAAGCTTGTTTTAATAATCTCCTGAGCGACCTGGGCTAAATGTTGCCCCAGCAAGAGCTGAAGAATGCACGTGGTAGGCTGGATTATAAAATGTCTAAATGTGCATACACGTGTGCACACACATATGTATAGGAGTGTGTGTACATGAGTATGTGCATAGAGTCACCCAGCTAAACCCTCAGTTCCACACCCATGAGTGCTCCATTCACAGATCTAATTGACCACAGATACAAAATATTCAGCAAAAAGTGCACCTACACTGAACATGCACAGTAGAGTACGATAGCTATTTATGCAGCATTTACATGGATTAGGTATTATAAGTAAGCCAGAGATGACTTAAAGTACTGCCATTTATATGAGGGACTTCAGCGTTCTCAAATTTTGATATACGTGGTGGTTGTGAGACCCATTCCCTGAGTACCCAGGGGTGAATGTATAGCACACATACACACGTGTGTGTAAGTCCATATGCTCAATTTTGCAAAAAGAAGCACAGAAGTAACCAGAAATTAGTGAAAATAATTCACTTAGCTCATAAAGAAAGAATGCATTTGACCAGAAGAAGCCAGAAGACGGTAACGTTCTGCAGTGTTCATACTGTTCTCTCTGAGGCCCATACGGAGGTGGGGACCTGACTTCTCTGGGCTTCACCAGCTGTCAGCCTTTGCTACCTGAGCCGTGACTTTCAGTAATGCCATTCTGTGTGCCTGTGCTCTGCCTTGAGCAGCAGCTCATGCTCCTGTTCCAAACTCTGAGTTAGTTAAGTGACAAAGGAAAATGCAAATGGCAGTGGCTTGAGAAGGTAAAGCTTGGATATCTCCAAAGTAAAGGAAATCTTCATGCACATGGCTGGAGGTGGCATGCTGCAGCTCTCAGGGCAGAGTGAAGCTGCATCTACCCTGTTGCTCCACAGAAGACGGCTTCAGCCTCACGACCCAGCAGGATCTGCAGGCTCCGTGCTGTCCAGATTTCGGCACAGGAAGGAGGAGCTGCTTTGAGCTGCATGCGGCTGAAATGTTGGAGCAGGAACCACAAATCTGTCTGCGTCTGTCTTGAGAGCTTATGTGTTTCCACATGTGCACTTCATGTATGTCCTATCATTCTACCTCTGAGTTGTAATTAATTTATAGAAGAGCTTTATTTAATTGGCTTAAATAAGCATTGACACAATTTAAATATACTTTCAGAAAATAAAGCTAATCTTCATGTTTCCCAGTTTATGGTGTAAGTAATAATTTATAAGTAAGAATTGAGTAAAAAGGAGGTCTGCCTTCAGAGTTATTACACTAAATATATTGCAAGTACACAGGGTGTTAATAATTCTACCTGAAAACAGTTCCCAAATTCTCTTGATGACTTAAAGTTAAAATTAAACTAACTTGAATTAAATAAGAGATAATTTGCTGCTAAGGTAAACTACCAAAACTAAAATTGCTAAATATAAGCCAAAGCTCATTTATTTTTGGAGGAACTGAAGATACACGGGCTGCTAGTAAATGTGTCCTGTGCTACATAACAAAGTACTATGAGGAAATTATCCTTTATGAAGATAATGAAATCCTGTACTTCCTAGTTTTCAATAGCAATTAAGGTTCCAAAAGTTAAAATCATAATTATTATATGTGGATAAAGATACTAGATGATAAGGATGAAAGAAAATAATTATTTATGAAAATGTACATAGAATGAAAGATATTTTTTAAAAGTAAACATGTTATTTATTTTCTTTAGATAAAAAAGGGAGTAATTTTATCCTAAAACAAGATAAATGGTTATTCCAGAAAAGAAAAAAAAGTAAGACTAGAACTAACTGGAAAAGGAAAGTTGTAAAATGTTGGTGGAAAGTTGATTTTATGTCTGGTTATATTATTAAGATAAGAGCTTTTAAAAAATGAGCTCAGTGTACTGATAAAAAGCTAGAATTTGGTTTTCTTTCTCATAAAAGGACAAAGTTTTCTTGGATTATTAGTCTGGTCCTACTTAGAGATTATATATAAAATATTTTGCCCTATCTGGTAAATAATTATATCTCCAATGTTTGCTTTCTCTTCTTAAAGAAAGAGACCTGTTACCCTAATTAGGCTTGCTGGCTGTACTAAGCCGCGGGCTGAGCATCGTTAGGACCGCTGAGATCTGACAGATGCCTCAGGCCCTTAGCCAGGGCCACGGGAAGCCCTCTGTCCCCCCAGACACCCACTTTACCCTCAGGCTTTTCTGAAAGCTTTTGTGAGCAGTTTTGATAGAAATGGCAACAGATCCCTGAGAAGTACTGGAAAGTACACATTTCTGGTAACGTTAAGACTGTACTATTGGACTAGATGAGAATTTTCATCTCTAATGGAAAAGGGATGGGTTCATAAAACTGATAACTCAATATCAAGCCAAACAAAATTAATTTCATGGGATCGAATGAAGTAATGAAGATAACTATGATTTTTATGACTTTGTATTTGAAACATTGTTTATCCTTTAATGTCTCTTCCCTTTTTCTTTTAAACTGCATATGACAAAGTAACAATAAAACATTTTCTAAATTAAAATAAAATTTTTATCTTTTTCTCTATACCCGATTACTCCAGAATCTGGAAATGCTTATTGAATATTCTTATTGTCATCACAATATGAATGCTTGCATAAGTTTAGCAAGATTCTAAACTCCATATACAGTATAATGACATAATTAGGGAAGCCCTTGACTTGCTTTCTTAGTGTAGATAGCTTGTGAAGGATCTAATCTGAGATAGTATCACATACTTAAAAAAATACTAAGGTTCATGTTAGGAGGTAGTAAGGTCTCTTGCGTATTACTAAAGTTTGACTGAAGTGTAATATTTAAAAATATGCACGGGAACTATTGTTGTGTTGCACTTATGTGAAGAATCAACTCAAATTTTATGAGCTAATGTTTATTTTACAAAGAAAATCAAGCTTGCTGCGGTTATTTTTTATGAAAGTGTGAGTGTAGCAATACACTTCTTCTATAGAAAACTGCAGTGTACTCATTGTCAAATTCTAGTTATACTCATTTTTGGGGTTTTCTTATTTTTCTATAAACTTGAGTCCTCAATTCTTCTAGATTCACTGAAAACTAAAACTGCTCTTTTCCCAAGCCCCACAAGCTGAAACTGTACAACTTGGTAAAACTGCAGGTAAATAACCACCACAGGTCATGTGCATACAACCTTCCCACACGAAGCTGCACAGTTCACCCAGAATTCACCAAAACCCTTACGACCTGGTAAGACCTTCCACCTGCTGACCAGAGGTCTGTTAGATGTGCACACTTGCTCATCACGTCGTTGAAAGCCAGTCAATTAAGTGCCCTCCACACTAGAAACCTAACATGATGATCTGTTCCCACATTTAGCCTTTGTCTCTTTTGCTTTTATAGAAGGATGCCTTGAATTTCTTTAGGAAACACAGTGAGAAATGAGCAATTAACCTCAGTAGTATTTGAAAAAAAAGCTTAAGAGCTCAACAAGGAGCAGTTTGTACTTTTACTAATTAAAAACATATTGTTTCTGTGTTAATAAATCAGGAATGATTGCCCCCAGTTTCGAAGTTCTTCAGGAAGAGAGATATCTTCTTCCAAGATGAAATGAACTAATAAAAGTGTATGGTGGGGGTCATGAATCACTTTGCATGGTCTTCCCACATTGAATTTCCACATTCACAGGTATGTCTTTCTGGGCTATGGAGATTATGAAGATTTCTAGGATTGGGCCTAGGAGCTATGTGCCATATACAGCAGGGAGTTGTGTGCAGCAGAACTGTGTACTCTCTGCAGTTTATGGAGTAAGAAGTTCACTGAGGATATTGGTGAGCCTGCAGAGTTCGGAGGAGCATGCAAATGCTCTGTTTCTTGGTATAACTGAGCAGACAAGGCAGCTTCTTTGGGTCCCAGAACTGCATTGCTGCTCCCCACATCAAAGAGCTGCCCCAGCGGAGGCCTTAGGAGCCATTGTCTTTAGATGATGAGATACCATAGCCATGGGTGCCCAGAGACACAAGGGCCTTTGCTTCTGCACTGCCTGGTAGTTCTCAGATGCTGCCACTTTTCTGTGAACTGTACGGTGAGTGAGTACATCTACTTGAGGTATTGTAGTCTGTACCAAGAAGGTGTGAGGTTGTCCTGGAAAAGTGAGGTTCAGCTTTCCCATTAGTGGAGCTCAGGAAGATGTGGTGATTCGTGTGCAGGTTTGTATCTTTAGCCACTTGTAACCTTGAGTGAACTTTTCCATGTGAATTGCCGTAAGTCTTGGTGGGAAACATTTTTGAAAAACAGTCTGTGTACACAATGACTCATATCCAATCCATGCATTTATTTAAGCAATCATTCGACCATATATTCACTGGGTACATTATCAGTAACAGGCCCAGGTTACAAAAAGTTAGTCAAGAACTTTATTTTATCCTGATATTTGATGGAGTTGGTCGGGGAGAGAGACCGAGAGAAGCAGATGGCTATTCTGCTGCTCACTTAGAGCTATGACAGAGCCCAGTATAAATTACTTTGGCAAATATCTTTTCACTTTAAATATAAGAGCATTTTATTTATTTTTTTCCTCATATACATAAGGCAGTTGGATAAAAACTAAAAGTTTTCTTGGAATAGTACAGGGCTTTAAAAATAATTTTGTGTTAAAATATTCCAAAATAATGAAACAATTCTGGATGATTCAAAATCATTATTAAAGTTAAGAACTAGAGCAGAGAATCATAGATTGTCATTTGCTCATTTGTGTGTGGAAATAGAAAATATGAAGAAGGAAAAGGGCTCTGAGGGTGCTTTCAAACGTTGCACATTCTACTTTGGGAGTCCAGACGATAATTATTCCAATCTACATTTTCTTCTGCATCTTTGATTTGTACTTTGATCTTCGGCTAAAACTAGACATAAAGATCTTGATCTCAGTTGCTCCAAGGGTTTGGGGAGATAAAACTACAATCTACGAGATGTCTCCTCTGGTTATATTATTGCTAACAGAATTGTAAGCATATTTTAGAATTCTTCAATTTTCCAAATTTATTGCATATTTCATTCATTTCTCATGACCACATCGCATCACAGCTAGGCAGCCTGAGAAGGAGACAGCAATTTACCCAGATCCCAAGACGCTCATGGCCCCAAGCCTCCCGACTCCTCAGGGTGGTGTGGTGCATGTGAGAAGGCACAGTTTTGGAATAGACAGAACTGGATTTTAATTTGGGCCGCACCACTTATTTGCTGAGCAACATGGGGGCAGGATATTTCACCTTTTAAATTCCCTTACACATGTATGGCCCTCAGATTGTTAAAAAAAAATGCACTAACATAATGTGCTGAATTTACACCAGAAGGCTTTCACCGATGACAGGCTGTTGAACTATGTTGAACTTTCACAGATGACAGGCTGTGGAACTATGTGACCAGATCAGGCTTCCTGCTGTGAAACCACTGGTCTCTGCATGAGACTCTCTCCTTGGGAGCCTTCTGGACGTACAGGAAAGCCTCAAGACTGGAGAGTGAGGTCAACAGGGAGCAAGCACAGAGCAGGGATTCCCCTGAAGAGTCACTGCTGCCCTAGCATTACAGCAACTCGCTGCGACTATCATCATGTCCTACCCCAGGGGTGGGGAACCCATGGCGTGCGTGCTGCAGTGGGCTGCATGTATCACTGAAAGCTCTTAAACCTTTGCCATCACTGCCCTGGGACCATGAAGATGCAGGGAAGTCACCTACCAAGGTTAAGAAGGCTAGTTAGAGTAACCTGAAGGTTGTTAATACCCTGTGGGTTCCTAAGAAGGAATCATTCTCAACCGTGAGATATAAAATTTATAGGTTAAAACCATTCGTGACTTATCATTCAAAGATTACCAAACAGAAATATATCACCATAAAAGAGTCAATAGGAACAACACAAATAAGATTTAGATCTCATTAGACCACAAAAATCTTAAAATTGTAGAGTTTAAAATGTAAGCCAATTATCTATTACATGTTTAAATTTTTAAAATATGAAGTCTCCAAAACCAGAAACCCATAAGAGATGATGAAATGATCAAAAATATTTGATTAATAATAAATGCAATCATGAATTAGAAATTTAGTTTACCAGCTAAACATTTTTGATGCAGCTAAGGACAGAATCCCTTGACAGATCTGAAGGAGCTTCAGTATCCAGCTTAGAGCCCAGAGAAACAAGATTAAGAACAGGAAACAAAAACGTGAAAGTTGGAATGAGAATGTCTAATGTTGTTACAAAGAAATAAAGAATGGCAGAGACAACCAATGTAATGCTATTATAGTATTTTATGTTTTTAAATGTTTAGCTTATCATTGAGTTTTATACCTTCATGTACTTTAATGATGCTATTTATTTTCCTTTCATTTGAACTTTAGGAATTCTCTTTATCATTATATTGTAAGGCAGGCCTGGTGTTGATTAATTCTCTATTTTGCTTGGGTAAATCTTCACTTTTGAAGAAAAATTTTCTAGGCACAGCATTTTTGATTGGCAATGAAGGCTGAGTCTTTACTTCAAGGAGAACATGGAAGAAAAAATTCAATGGTATGTTTTAGAATAGTGGCTCTCCAACTTTTTGTTTGAGAATTCTCTGGACAATATATTCTTTTAAAAATGATTGAGAACTTTAAGTCACTTTAATTTATAGTAGTACTATTTGTTGACCTTTGTCAAAATTAAAATTAAAACTGTAAAATATTTGAAATTATTTGATTATGTTCTTTAAAATAATAACAAACCTATTACAGTTTTATATAAATGTCTTCACAAAATAACTGTATTTTCAAAAAGGAAAATTTTTTGAGAATACTGTTGGTTTTCATTTTTGTAAGTCCCTTCATTGCCTGATTTATTGAAAGATAGCTGGATTCTTATATTTGTCTTTGCAGTCAATCTTTTAATTTCCATGACATTTTATTTATTTTAATAATAAGTATTAGGTCTCTTAATTTTTCATTATGGAAGTATACTTAATCACCCTTTTTAAAACATTCAAAATCTAAATAATATAATGGAATGAAAAGTCAAAATCTTTTTCATCTTCTACTTGGAATATAAGATCATTTTTCTCTAGATGTATGGTCAATAAACCCTGCCTGATATATTGGAGAAACAATCTACTGCTCTCCCTCCTCAATATTGGAAAGTAGTTACTCTCGACTAAATTTTAGTGTCCACATGCATCTGTTCATGGTTCCTCCTTTCTTTTTAAAGCGCTTTTATCCTAATTTTGTGACAATGTCTCATATTTTGAGCCTCAACGTCATTATCTGTAATCACAGATATTATGTTTCTTTATTATATTCTTGTTTACCTTGGACATTTTCTTTGTACTGTGACTTTTAAAACCAAGTCGTTAACATACTAAAAATCTGTATTTTTAAACTCAAATTTCCAAATTATCACACCTCCAAATGTAACTATTAGCTAACCTATCATTCTTTTGAATTGCACAAAGATTTTAAGTAGCCTTGTAAATAGGGAAGGGTGGAGGGCATGAAGGGAGGGCTAGGAATGGGGCAAAAAATAAGAACCAAGATGCATTATGTAAAGGTACAATTCCCAATGAGAAATGTAATTGTGTTGTATACCTACAATGTACCAATAAAAGAATTTAATAAAAAAAAGATTTTAAGTAGCCAATTCCTATGAAAAGAGATCAGTAAAATATCTGACAGGAAGGAAAAACCCAGGATCTGGAGCCAGATTCCTGATTGTAGATTTAATTTCACCGTGTATGATAGTTATCACCGTAATCAATAGCTCCACATGTGTTTTCCTCTTAATTCAAGGAAAATATCAGTACCTTGATAAGATACAAGTAATTGTTTCTGGCTGTAAGAATGCTACATTTTCACATGACTATCTTGTTCATGATTGGTCCTAAACAAAAGATAATTGGTAATCAGTCATGTTTTAGGGACAAGATGGAAAGGCACAAGAATCCTTGAGTCAGCCACTTCTAGAGACAATTCTTACTGGAAATGCTTTATTAAGGAGGAAAGTCCCTGGGCTTTTACTTACCTCGGGGCTGTGCTTTGCAATACAAGAGCCCAGGGCATGAGGTTGTGTGGGTCACAAGACACCATTGTTATCTGAATGGGACCAGTGGGTCCTCCCAGGGACACTTGCCAACTTTGATTGGTTGGTGTAAGTGGGACCAGTCCTCCCCAGGAACAAATGGCAAGGAGGTTCAAAGGCAGCTGGGTGTGGATGATTTCAGATATCTCTAGAGACCAGAGCAACTAACTGCATATCATTGGAGAGAAGAGCCCTTGGAGGGACGTTCATAAGAGGTAGGCATGGTGTTCTTTCTGCTAAGGTGTGTGAGTCTTAATCTATTAAGAGCTAACAAAAGAAATCTCTCCAAATGTGCATTAAATGTTGTTAAGCAATGCCCTTGATTATTCTATAGGCATCCATTGTTCATTACACATTTTTAAATTTATATATTAATTGGTACATTTTAGATATACAATACATTTACATTTATCATTGGGTGTTTGTACCTGAACATGGTGTATCTCAGTTCTTATTTTTTTCCCCATTACCTGTGCGCCCTTCACCCCCACCAACCTTCCCTATTTACATAGACTTTGTTTCCTTTTTTTTTCTTTCTCATAATTTTTCCTTTCCTTTCTTCCCTTTCCTCTTCCCATCCCACCTCCCCTCCACCTTTGGACCTTTTCCTATTTCAAATTATCAATTATTCGTTTTAATCATTTTCATCCTTATTTACACTTTCAGTTTCTCACACTAGAGAAACTGTCCGGTATTTACACATGTGTGTCCTATTTATTTCACTGAAGAGAATGGTCTCAATATGCATCCATTTAGCTATAAATGACTCTAATTTCTCATTCTTTATGGCTGAGTAGTACATCATTTTATAAAAAAACCAGTATTCTGATCACAAGTAGGCATTCTCTTCCACCTTTTTCTTTTCTTTTTTTTAATTAAATTCTTTTATTGGTACATTGTAGGTAAACAACGTAACTACATTTCTTATTGGGAATTGTACTTTTACATGACTCATCTTGGTTCTTGTTTTTTCCCCATTCCTAGCCCTCCCTTCATGCCCTCCACCCTTCCCTATTTTCAAAGACTTTATTTCCATTTTTTCCGTTTCTCATCATTTTTCCTTTCCCTTCTTTCCTTTCCCCTGCCCCTCCCACTACCCCTACCCCTTTGGACCTTTTCTTCCTATTTTACATTACCGATAATTCATTCTAATCATTGGTACATTTTAGGTATACAATATAGTGACATTCATCACTGGAAATTTGCACCTTTACATAGTCTCTCTTGCTTCTTATTTTTCACCCTTGCCCAGCCCTCCCTTCAACTCCTCCAGTCCTCCCTATTTACAAAGATTTTGTTTCTATTTTTCCATTTTCTCATATTAATCCCATTCCCTTCTATCCTTTCCCCTAGCCCTCCCACTTCCTTCCCCTTTGCCCCTTTTCTTCCTATTTCACATTACCTATTATACATTTAGACCTTATTTACACTTTCAGTTTCTCACATCAGAGAAACTATTCAGTATTTACACATGTGTGTCCTATTTATTTCACTTAAGAGTATTGCCTCAATGTGCATCCACTTAGCTATAAACGTCTCTAATTTCTCACTTTTTATGGCTGAGTAGTACTCCATTTTATAAAAAAAACCACATTTTCTTTATCCAGTCTCCAGTTGATGGGCATTTGGGCTGTTTCCAAGTTTTAGCTATCACAGTCTGTGCTGCTATGAACATGGGTGCACATACATCACTGTGGTATGATTCTTTTAATTCTTTAGGGAAGATCTATTCCACCTTTATACATGCTGATCAAACCTATAAAAGAGAAGCTTTATTTTGTTTCCAATACTATCGTGCCTCTGTTTCCTTTTGTCCAGGAAGTTCAAGGGGGTCTCCACACAACTGGCACCATGAAATTATTTTTCCTTCTCATCTTTGTTGTCTTCTTTATCTCCCAAACCATGCCAGGTAAGCCCAACTTTGCATCTCCCCTTCACATCTATGGTTTCTCTCCAACCTGTTATCTTTTCAAATGGATACCCTTGGTTACTGAGAACCAGAGTAGGATGGAAGGTCATCCAAGGGAGTCTCCAGTGCTCCATGGAATTTGCATATTCCAGCTCACTTCATTTGAAGTGCTATGAAGAAATGCTGAGACATAGGAGGGAAGAAAGGGGGAAAAACTGGCCTTTCTTGACCAATCTGATGACCCCTTACAGATCTGCTCTCTGTCCCCCTCATGTGTCCTTGAGCTGATGGCAATCTCTAAAGTTGATTGTTCGCCTCCTCCTACAGGCGTTGTGTTTAAAGACTGTGTGTAAACTCAGGAAAAGAAGGAGGGTACAGGATTTTAGGAGGCATTAATGTATTTGGAACCATTGCATTTTGAAGGAAACATGAGACATACTCTGCTCCATATCTTGAGCAAAGGATGCCAAGAATGATACGGTAGAGGAGACCGAGGTGTGGCTTTCTGCCCGGGCTTCATCTCTTGCATCTCAAGGCTGGGCTGAGGGCCGAAGCAGAGCTCAGAGGACATCAGAGCACTCTGACAACTTGGCTTTTCAGATCGCTGAGAAATGCAGGGATCACCCACCCACCTTACCCTGCCTATTTCTTCACTCTTTACCTGCATTGTGATATTTTACATGTAAACTCATATAGTCAAGTATTCACAGTCTGTGTCTCTCTGCTCAGGGCTTCTTTGGCCTCAGAATGTCAGTCATGAGACTGATGGACACTGAGCTGAGGACTCTGGTGCTGAGTGAAGTGGTGAGCTCCCTCAGCACGGTCCTTTTGTCCTCTGTTAGTTAGCAAGAGCTGCTGACTGTGAGCACTGGGCATGAGCAATGGCTTTGTTTCACCGTTCAGAACAGTGATGCCAAGTTACTTTCATCAGTGAGATGACTTCTGATCAAATAGGAGAGTTGAGCTTCTTTCTTTCTTTCTTTCTTTCTTTCTTCTTTATTCCTATTTCCTCTTTCTTCCTCTTGATCCTCTTCTCCCTCTTCTTCCTCTTCTCTTCTTTCTTCCCCTTCCCCTTTCCCTTCCCTTTCTCTTCTCTCTTCTCCTCTCCCTCCTCCTCCTCTCTCTTCTCGATTTTCTTCTCCTCCTCCTTCTTCCACTCCTCTCTTCTCCCGTCTGCCCTCTCTTTTCCTCTCTCCTTTCCTCCCTCTGTTGCCAAAGACTCCCGCAGCAAGTCTCTAGTCCCCACCTGCCCAGTGTGCAATGCAAGGTTGAAGAAAAACTTAAGGCTGAGTTAAAGAGAAGGTGTGAACTGGGAAGGCCAATGCTCCTTTGGCAAAAGGCACTGACCCGTCTCTCCTACCAAATTTTATTATTCATCAATCAGAGCAAAGGTGCATGTGTACATGTGCAGTACGTGAAATGACCATGGAAACTAATGCAGGCAAGGCTTTAAAGAGAAGTCAAAGCATTTTCAAATTAGAAGCAAGATAGACAAAATATATGGTTGTAATTAGAGCATTGTCCTTCAAGCTATGAAGGCGCTAATTGTGGGGATGGAGTTTGGGTGTGATCACTCCAACCTCAGCTATGGATGTTATCTCGTATCAGCTCCACAGCTTCATAGGCCATAACTCTGGCCTGGGCCGTGGCCGTTGGCAGGGAGGTCATGTTGACCTGCGCGCTACTGCAGTGCTCATGAGGCGCTTCTGTGAGTCACGAAGCTTCAGTCAGACTCGATTCTTGAAGTAAGCCAGTCGAGGGAGTTAACTGTTTGCAGCCTACACTGCTTACAGAATATTTTGGGCATAATCAGTATTGCTGGCTCTGGCACTCTGTCCTTCTCTCCCTCTCTTTGGAGAAGAATAAGGAAGAACTTCCAGAAGTTCTCATAATAAGACACCTGGTTGTAACACTGAGGTCCATGTGAATTGTCCCCAGGGAAAGGTGGCCCAGATGTCAGTTTCTTGGAAGCACTAGAGGCACTATGCTAAAGCCCGGCAGAGAAGGCTGCTCATCAGCACCTCATTATGAGTGAAGATGGGGATACAGGACCTCCTGAGAGACAAGTTTGTGAAATATCTGCTAAAAGCACAGTTCCAACCACATTTCTTGCACTGTGTAGGTTGAACAAGATACCTAAATAAGTTAAAATAGTGTTGAGGTTCATGGGTGGGATGAAGTCGGCTTGGTGTTGGTTACATGCATGGTGGGCATAACCTTGACAGCCCCTACAAGGACAATGAGAGCCTCTCTCTGCACAGCAAGATTGAATATGTCTGCATAAAACAAGTACTTTTCATTCTCTCCACAGGTTATGGTGATGGACTTCACAAAATCCCTTATTATTGTGACTCACTTACCAGTGTGTGCCTGAGGAGGAAAAAAAATTGTGTTTTTCCCATGCCAGGGCTATGCCCTGGCAGAAGCTTCTGTTGTTTGAGAACATGGTGATCTGAAGAAGTCATGCTTCATAGATCTATCTTGAATTATATTAAAACCTGATATGTCATTTGCTTCATTCAGTGACTTTGTCATTTCTTTAATGTCTACTGAGAAACCACCATGTTTCGGGATATGTGTTTGTGGCTGGGGATATGCTAATGGTTACTTTACTAAGAAGCTTACACACATGAAATTCTATCCAGGCCGGTTGTGTCAAAGACGTATTTCCAAAAAGAGCCACATCTGAGCAAAGGCTTAAAAATGAGTAAGAATTATCCAGGAAGGGTAAAAATGGTATAAATGTGTTCCAAGGTGTAGGAAAAATATGCAAGGCCTTTATGCCAGAAGTATCCCTTCCATAATATTAGGGGCAATCTGGAAGCTAGATGGTGGTTACAGAGGAAATTTGGGAAATAATGACCAAACTTTGGGGGACTTTAGAATCTCAGGATGTTTTAATTTGCCTTTTAAGCTACATGGAAACACCGAGAAACTTAAGGAAGTATGAAGGGGACTAGGAAGTAGGGAGACTAGAAGCACAGATAAAAATGTTAGGAGTTACAGTGTACGGGTTAAGACAGTGACGCAAACATGGCAGGGTTAGGAGGTTAGGTATCTATAAGACATTCAGGAGATGGAAGCAGGCAGTGTTAGTCTTTGGATGTGGAAAATGGAGGGAGGAAGATTTCCACTTATGGCTCACTGGATGATAAACAGTCCAAGAGTTTCTGGTCTGGATTTTTTAGGAGAGATCAAAGCTGGAGGGAGTGATTTCTCAGACACCGCTGCTCACTCTGGGTGGGGATGAAGCCTCCTTAGCTATGAGGACACTGGACCAGAGGGAGGGAGAATAGAGGGGGAACAAAGCCCTTAGAGCACTAGCATTCAAGGGTGGACATGGCCAGGGCCAAGAAGACCCTGCAGAGCCAGAGTCAGGGATGAAACAGCACCTGAAGCCCGGGAGGCCAAGGTGAGAAGTGAAATTCGGCCAGCAGGCAAGGGTACAACCGTAAGTGGCAATACCACCATCAACTCAAACTTGCCAAAGATCTCTGGGATTAAAATCGTTCCACTTACAATTGCAACTCTGTTGTCTAGTGCAGCAGTAATATCCAACTTAAACCTAGAGCTTTAAATACTGCATTTGTCTGTCCTCTGATAATCTACCTGCTCAATGGGCTGATTCCAAGCAGGGAGCTTTCTCTACTAATCCCATGCAATGAAAGCAGGCAGGGCAGATCTGCACACATTCTGTTGTTCCTCAGTCTGATGAATTTCCTAATGCTGTGAGGAAGGCAGAGCCCTGTGGGAGAATGTATCTCTGAGTCACAGAAAATGAATGATTGTCAACATTTTTAGCTCTCCCTGCTGTTAACTCCTTCCTGTAAGACGTATTTTGGAGAATTCTGGCTTTACAACCCTGTTTGTCATGTCACTGACCTCAAAGTTAAGGTAACCAAGCATTCATTAAAGCCAGTCCTGGCAGAGTAACTCAGCACCACTGATTACTTTATATAGACCCATGTATTTGGTCCAATCCAATGCTTCTTTACTTCTATGACTCTCATAGTAGACATTCAGAAACATATTCCTTATGTTTATGCTAATGAACCTTTCAAAACCTTCAGTACTTTCATATGTAGGTAAATCGTGCTTCACTGTCAGAAACCTTATGGTCTGTGAAGATTTTCCTGGCCATGCACACAAGTTGACAAGTGAAGTTGATAAGCTATGTCTTGAGAAACATTAGCAGGTACCTGAAAGGCACCTGCATTATCAAGTCAGGTTCATTGGCAAGAAACACTAAGATCTGGGTGTTCAAGGTACTTATAACTGTCAAAACTTAGAGAAAGGACCCCATTCCAGTTTCAGGTCCCATTCCTTAGTGAGCTTTGCATTGTTCATGTGACACCAGTGAGACTCAACTGAGGCTGACTTCAGCGATCTTGAGTACCACCGAGAACACTAGCCCGACAGCTGCAAGAGCAAAGAAGTGGCCCATTGCTTGGGCTCGGTGCTACCAGAGGGGCATGGGACTCCCCACCAGAGCTGAGCCTGGAGGAGAAGTGGATGCCAGTGATTTCACCTTAAACATTACAAATTTTCACTTCCTTTACCTGGTTCAGATCAGAGCCACATTGCCACCCTCACTTGGCTGTGACTTCCAGACCCAAAGCCTTTCTGGATGGACCTTTCCCAAAAGTAACCCCCCCCGCCCCCCAGGTTTCTGAGACTTCCTGAGAAACTTCTCCTCATTCAGACCTGCGTCTGCTTCCCCTGCTCTCAGCCCACCCCACCCCCCCAGGCTCCCAGTCCCTCGTATTCCTCTGTCTTCTGGTCCTCTGGACACAGGTGGGTTTCCTTCCTTTCAACTAGCTTTCATTTTTGCAAGCAGTTGAGCTGCTTTTCTTTCTTGTGCCTTCAGGGCCATGTATATATCCACCTTTGCAACATTTAAACAAACTTACATTTTAGTTAAAATGCTTACTTACAGAAAAGTTGTAAGTTTAGTACACCGTTCCTATACATCCTGGACCATTTATTTATTATACTATAATAATTAAAGATTACATTATCATGATGCCTTTGTCCTAGCTAAAGAACTAATGCTCACATATTATTAACCAAACTCTATTCACATTTGGATTCCATTAGTTTTTCCCTAGTACCATTTTCTACTATAAGAGTCCATCTGGGATATCACTTTAACATTAGTAATCATTTTTCCTTACTTTCTTGGCTATGAAAAAATTCACAGGCTATATGTGTTTTTTTTTTTAATTAATTTTTTTGGTACATTTTAGGTATTAAAACAATATAATGACATTCATCATTGGAAATTTGCACCTTTACATAATCTCTCTTGGTTCTTATTTTTTCCCCATTCCCCATTCCCTTCAACCCCTCCATCCCTCCCTATTTACAGAGACTTTGTTTCCAATTTTTCATTTTCTCATATTAATTCCATTCCCTTCTTTGCTTTCCCCTACCCCTCCCACTTCCCCTTCCCCTTTGCCCCTTTTCTTCCTATTTCACATTATCTATTATACCTTTTAGTCCTTATTTACACTTTCAGTTTCTCACACCAGAGAAACTATTCGATATTTACACGTGCATGTTCTATTTATTACACTTAAGAGTATAGCTTCAATGTATATCCATTTAGCTATAAATGTCTCTAATTTCTCATTTTTTAATGGCTGAGGAGTACTCCATTTTATTTAAAAAAAAACACATTTTCTTTATCCAGTCTCCAGTTGATGGCCAATTGGGCTGCTTCCAAGTTTTAGCTATTATAAATTGCGCTGCTATGAACATGGGTGCACATATATTACTGTGGTATGATTCTTTTAATTCTTTGGGGAAGATACCCAGCAGGGGAATACTGGGTCAAATGGGACTTCCAGTCCTAGTTCTTTGAGGTATCTCCATACTGATTTCCACAGTGGTTGCATCAGTCTACACTCCCACCAGCAGTGGAGCAGGGTTCCTCTTTCCCCACAGCCCTGCCAGCATTTGTTATTGGTTGGTTTCCTGATAGCAGCCATTCTTTCTGGAGTGTGGTGGAATCTCAGCATTGTTTTCATTTGCATCTCTTGAATGATCAGTGATGTTCAACATTTCTTCATATGTTTATTTGCTATTTCTACTTCTTTGAGAAATGTCTGTTCATTTCAGAGGTCCATGTTTGGATTGGGTCTTTAAATTTGGGAGGTCTGATTTTTTAAAGTTCTTCATAGATTATAGATAGTAGACCTTTGTCTGAGGAACAACAGGTGAACATTTTTCCCCACATTGTGGGTTTTGTCTTCACACTTGTGGTTTCTCTTGCTGTGCAAAAGACTTTTAATAAGAAGAGATCCCATTTGTTGATTGTGCTAGTTCACAGGCAACTGAGGTTTTGTTCATAAAATCTTTTCCTACACCAATATCTTCAAGAGTTCTACCTAACCTCTGTTCCAGCCAGTTCAATGTTTCTGTTTTAATATTTAGATCTTTAATCCATTTCAATTTTAATTTAGTGCATGGTGAGAGATATAGGCCTACTTTTAATCTTTGGCAAGCTGAAACCCAATTTTTTCAGCACCATTCATTAAAGAGGCTATCTTTCCTCCAGTGAGGGTATTTGGCTTTTTTGTCAAAGATGAGGTGGCTGAGTGTGTCTGTAGTTGTTTCTGCATTGTCTAATCTGTTCCACTGGTCCTCAGGTCTGTTTCTTTTCCAGTACCATGCTGTTTTTATCATGGTGGCTTTGTAGTATAATTTCTAGTTGGGTGTAGTGATGCCCCCTGCTATATGTGTGTTTTTAAGAATTTGGCAATTTCACGTAATACTGGAACAGTTAATTCTTGAAAAACTGAGCTTGTAGAGTCATGTAATTGAAGAATGAAAACACAAACCGAAAGGAGAAAGTTTGATGAGTATTTATTGGATATAATAATAAGAATAGCTCCTGGTTTGGCTGGGGATTTAGCTCAGTGGTTCCACTTCCTGCCTTGCAAGCGCAGTTCCCAAGTTCAATCCCTGAAGAGGGGCTGGGAAGAAAGAAAGAAAAGAATAGCTCCTGGATTTTGAATATCTAGGAAGGGATTCCTAATGGAGGTCCAAGCTATATTCTTTGTCCTGCCTATAGGAAGAGCATGGAGCATGTGTGGGGTATCCTTTCAAAGAAAAGAAATTCAAAGGAAACATTATCTTGCATTTCTAATGTGCTCCAAGTCCAGTCCAGAGTAGGGAGGAGCTGTCAAGAAACTTAGCATATCCATAAGAACCTTTTGTCCTGTGAGGAAAGGTCCTTGTCTCTCCATTCTTATCCTAACCTTTTATCTTTTGTTGTGTATTTGTTTTTACATTTCTAAGCATAATTAGCTGCTTGAATTGACTTTACTTGGTGTGTGCTATTTTCTTTTATCCAACTCTATCTTTAGGCTGCCCTGATTGCTTACTCATAGGTTTAATAACTATGGCTATAGTATTGGGACTTGTAGAATATTTCTCAATTTTTGTATTTCTGATATATTTCTCATGATTAGTTTGAGGTTATGAATAATCAAAAGTACACAGTGAGATGGTGATTGGAGGGCAAGGAACACCTCCATCTCCTTGGAGATAGCTTTGAATAAACCCTTTTTACCAAAATATATGGCCTCGCAGACAGGGATTTAGCTCAGTGGTTTGGCCGGCTGCCTCAAAAGTACAAGGTCCTGAGTTTGAACCCCGGTACCAAAAAAACCCCCTTTGATTTGATCTGTGGTAAGCAAGTGAACATATGTATATAAATCTAAATGTATGAACCTAAGTGGACAGTAACAATTTGAGTTTGGCAAAGCAAAAATGACCCTAAATGGTAAATATTTTTAACCAATTCAGGACATTGAAGCAGCCATGATCGCATAAAGACATTCACAGAAGAGGACTTCTAAAACTGCTTCAGACAGTGGAAAGAATGGTTGGATAACAGTGCTTGAAGAAAGAGGAGGTATTTTAGGGGGATAGTGAGCAGTGATAATGTGTCTTCTATTGTAATGATTTTTTTTAAAAATTTAAGCATTTCAGCTGTGTTCTGACCACACCCCTAAAACTGTCAATATCACTTGAAATGAATTTACCTTGATCCTCGGGCTCGGTCACTGCTTTCCTTCTAAAAAGCTCTCTTTTATAAAATTCAAATCTCAGCTGTGTGGACAAGGATTCCTTGGGTCCTAAGGAGATGGTTCCAAAGCAAGCTGCCATTTGGAAAGGTGTCTTTTGGGAGCAGAAAATAAGTAACCACTGTCTTGTAAGACTTGGTAATGGGGTTGGTTTCGATAACCTGTGAGTTCTGATTCCGTGGGTTGGGGTCTCAGGACCAGCAAATCATGACTAAGTAGCATAGGGCACAACACAGAGACATGAGCTTAAAATGTGTTGAACTCTTTCCATGCATATTCAACACACACACGCACACGCACACGCACGCACACGTCACAGAACGTTTGCCACAAGTCAGATGGGAAGACACATTACGTAGCTTGCAGAGGTCTTGAAGAATAGCCACTCACAGTGAGACCAAGAGAAAGCAGCTCCCTGGCCAAATCAATCCCCCCACTCCCCTCTCCAGCCCGGTGGCCTGTCACTCAGGCTCCCCCTCAGGAAGACCAGATGCAGGGTGCGCAAGGGCAGCAGGGCTGTCTTTATTAAGATGGAGTCAGGGAAACTGAGCTCCTGCCAACCCTCTCCCGCGTGGTCTGGGTGCTGCAGCTACAGTCTGCAGCAGTGCTTGTGGCGACTCTTACACTCCGCGGGCAGGATGGAGCAGCCTTGGGTTTTTTGGTGTTTGCAGGCTCCGCCCATCTTCCCACATTCCAGGTAGATATTGTTTCTTCTGTACCCTGTGGAGGGAGGGGCAAGGTGAGAGAGCAAAGATGCAAACATACTAGAATTTACCTAGGTCAGCAGGGGTGAGCAAACAAATGCCAAGAGGGCCAAAAGAAAGTGCCAACTGGAGCATGACCTGCGAAATCAGAGTGGTTTTCACACTGGTAAATGTTTGAAAAAAATTCAGAAGAAGAATATTTGGTAATATCTTAAAATGATATGAAAGCTAAATGTCGGTGTCCCTTAATAAAGTTTAATAGGCAGATAGCCACTCACACATGCACACCTTCTCCACGGCCGCTGTTGAGCTAAACGCAGACATGGGTTGCTATGTCAGAGAGCTTATGGGCCCCAGAACCCCAAATTTCTGATTCTTTATAAGGAAAACTCATGGCCCACTGTACAACAGGCCCCTTCCTTTTCAGATAAAGAGGCTCTGAATCAGAGAAAGCACTTAATTTGACTGTGTCTCAAGATTTGAATTGTATTTCACTTCTGCTCACATGTTCTCAAAAAGTTTCCTGAAGTGCCTGCCTCCTCCTTTAAAGAGCAAGCTTCACAAGTGTGCAGCACAAATTAGGCAATAAATGTTGGGGGGAGTGATTAACTGGAGGGGTGATCTGGCTGTGAACACTGGGTCTCCCTTACTTTATGCAGTATGTGTGGTTTCACATACTGCATAAAGGATTTAAATGTCGAAGTCATGGCACATAACAGGCACCAGTCTTCTGTGCTCTAGTGAGTGCGTCCGGGAAAGAAATGATATGTGATGCAGAAGGTTGACTAGAGCAGTTGTGACAGCAACGGGAGAGTAGCGAGAGCTTGAGCCATCTCTACGGTCCAAGGAGCCAGAGCGGTAATGCCAGATCACCAGCAGGAAACCATGACAATGAAAGGTTTCCATCAGAGTAGATGGCTTCTAAATGCAAAGCATACTCAGGTAGGAATTAGGGGATGTTGCTTCTAATTCCTGCCACCATAACTATAGTTGTGGGAGAGCAGATTGTTTTCATAAAACGGGAAGGATAAATACAGACCTGTAGATGTATGCCCAGTCTGTATTTATATCCACAACTCTTTCAGTCTGCTCTCTCTCGCTCTCTCTGTCTCTCTCTCTCCTTATCTAACCAATCTATCACCCATCTCTCACATCAGGCTGCTGAACATACACCTCTCACTTTAGGTTTTCTTTATACCAAATAGCATTCTCTTCTGATCCTTAACTGGGGACAGCCATGACACTGCTTGGTAATGAATTTTGAACAGAAGTGACATGTCCTTTCAGAGGTGAAATATGTCCCTAACTGCCAGCGCGAGACTCCTCAGAGTCTTTCTTTTGCACTGACCAGCAACCTGGCCGCAGGGGCCTCATTGGCTGAGTATGATCAGCTCCAGAGAGCAGGGAATCCTTGTGGCCTTGATGCATTTGGACCACAAATCACAAATCAACGGCTAAATCTCCTTTTCAAAAAATCTCCTTTTCAAAATGCTGAGTTTTGAACATTGTTTTCACTAGAGCAGTGCAGAGCCAGAGCCAACACGCGAAGCATCAGGTGAAACTGGGGCCTCTTCAATTTGCATTCCAATGAAATATTGATGATCTTTAGGGTACGCATGTGCCAGACGTTGTCTGAGCCACACTCACACAGCAAGGCACTCACTGCTTATGTAAAACACAGTGAGGAAATTTATTCTTAGGAATTGTTGGGTGTTTAGTAAGAACATTGTCTGCTGTTCTAATCCAACATGCGCTTAAGTCTGGGGTACATTACGTTTAATCTGTGTGGCTCGGAACCTGTTTTGCCATTTCTAAGTCTCACACGTGAGGCGCTGTACGTGCATGTTCAAGTCTGATTTGTGATTTTACTAAGGGAAAGATGGCCGACATTTGCTCTAATTATATTTTTCTAGTTGCTGTTATTTTTATTCACATGGAAATGCTTTGTAATCTCTGGAGCCCACAGTAAATATAATAGATTACAATTTGAAACTATGTCAGTAATCTATTAGGACTCATCAGAGGTGATCTTGGGCAAGTCTTTTTCTCCAAGCTTTTCTTTCCTCATCTGTGAGGTGGAATGTGCTTCACATTCTGTGCCTCCCCAGCTCTGGTCTTGTTCTCTTACACACTGTGGTGCTGCAATGGGTTGAGAGCCAACGTGGCACACTGTGGATTTGCAGCTCACCTGATGCTGCCTGGGTAAGGCAAACCGGAAGGAGAACCAGAAGGGAGAGCAGCCTCATGATGGGAAGCGAGTCTCAGGGTTCCAGGAGGGCCCGGAAGTGTTTGAGGCTGGCCCGGAAGTTTGAGCTGGATTGATCCTCAGTGCACAGTGGCCACAGGAGTCTGGAAGAGATTGCAAAGCTCAGCTGATGAGGAAAGCTTACATTGGGTGGACTGATACTCAGCTCAGGGCCTGAGAATGTCTCGTGATTGAAACCGTGATTACAGATCCAAGTTTCTTCCTGTGAAAAAAGGAAGGGCTTTATAGTATTGGATTTTTATTTTGAATAATGTTTTTAGAAGAGAACTTTACAAAAGAATGTTATTTGTGAATCCCCACTTATTCATCCATCCTTCTTGTATGACCCTGCTTTTGGCTTTCCCTTTAGAAATACAAAATAATTAAAATAAATCCTCCCTTATTAAAATCTACAAAAGGAGAAGCGGGTTTGTAACTAAAATTACCTTCACTCCTTATTCACTCTCAGTTACTTTTTTGCTGCCCGATTAAAGGACAGACTCTACCCACAGGCAAGGGAAGCTCTGACGATGAGGAGCTCTTGCATAGACCCCAGGCATTAGCAAGCGGGGAATTTCTTAACAGAGATGTCGCAGCAATACTGTCTTGGAGTAAAATGAGTTAAATAGCAGAGTGCATAGAAATAAACCACTGACATGCCGCTTCATCTCTTCTTCTATTTTGCATTTTCCCCTTAAATTATGTCTCCCTCCTTCACTGTAGTATGAATTTCTAAAATAACAAGTCCTGTTTCATTATCTTTCACACACAGCACCTTGAATAGTAGTTGGTATAAAGAATGTACTTAAATAACATGGTTTTAAAAATGAGTACATTTTATGAAGGACTCAATGAATGGATGAATAAATGGATTATGGAGAAGGAAGAAAGGAAGTGTGTTATGATCTGCATGTTTGTATGCCTCCAAAGTTTATGTGTTGTAATGCGAATCCCCAGGGTGATGGCCTTAGGAGCTGAGGTCTGAGGTGGAATTAGGTGACAGAGTAAGACCCCTCAAAATGGGATCAGTGACCTTAGGAAAGAGCCAGCGACACTCATTCATTCCTTCTGCCATATGAGGGAACACCAGGAAGGCATCATCTATGAGCAGAAAGCTCTCAGCAGATGCTTTGATCTTGGAATTCTCAAACTCTAGGAGTCTGAGAAATCAATTTCTGGTTTTACAGATTGCCCAGTTGATGGTATTTTGTTGCAGTAGCTTGAAGGGACCAAGACCAGAAGGAAGGATAAAAGGAAGAAAAAGACTGAGGAGGTAGAGAGAGAGGGAACTCAGGGACCCAGGCCTCTCTATTTATCTGAAATTGGTTCCCGGAATTGAGTAACCAGTGCAACTCTTGAGGCAGAAGTAGATTGTGGCTGATATTTGAGATCAGAGAAATCACACAGTGTCTGAAGTAGAGGGATAGAGAAAAAATGAGTTTTGTCTAACAGTTAAAAGATCTCTGGAGTCAGATAAACATAGTTCAGTCTTTGGTTTACCACCCACTGATTGTGCAAATAACATTTTGCAGCCATAGCTCCTCTTGTGTTCACTGGGGATGATTATTTTGCCAGCCTCCTTTCTTGCTGTCAGAAAAATGAGGCTGAGCAGGTTTTCATGGCTGACCTGCAGCATTTCCTAGAAAAGGTCTTGCTGAGTCTAGGATCACCACTGGGACATTCAACCCAAACACTAAACAGGGGCTTTTTAGTCAATTTATGCATCCATAGAATCACACAGGGTGTTAGTGTCTTTCATCCTTTGAAGAATATTGAAATTTGAAAGTAAACAAATGTAAATTCTTCCTTTTTAAGCTCATGAAATTAGACATTTGTATTGAAGGTGTGAAGATTTTTGTTGTAGAAAAAAGTTGGTCTTAGAAAGAACAAATGTTTAGCAATATTCATAAATCCAGATTGAATTTTAGTTTCTAAGTATTAAACCTTAATAAGTTTGCATAATGTTATAAAGTAATATTGACCCTCCTCTTATCACTCCAGTAAGAAAACGTTCTTAAACACCTGGTGTACACTATGAGTATTGAAGATGCTATTTTAGTTCATATAAGTTCCACGTGAGATAGATGATCCCAATCACATTCCCTTCCTAACACACACAGAATCATACACATTATTTGCAATTCCAGAGGGAACCCCAAGAGGGCTTTTCTGGTCACATCAAAATTGACTTGCTGTCCTTATTAAAACTTCATGGCACTAGGGTAAACTCAAATTATTTTTTGAACAAAATTAAGGTATCAGTAAAAGACTTCTTTAACATTTTAGCCCAGGTAACAGCTACTGGGCTTCTGGGGGGTCTGGGGAGGACCCACTAACCTGCTCTGTGTCTCTGAGCACCTGCACCCACTCGTTGCTCCTTCCAAGACCTCACAACCCACAACTCCTCCACCTTCTCCTTGGGAACAACAAGGTGTGCTCAGTACATGAACTAAACTCACTTTTCACATTTTTTCCTGGTCCAGAAGTCACTTAGGGATAAGAAGTTCTCCACTCAGACCTTTCAATCAGCAGGAATCTATTTAATTGAGTGATCTGGAAACTAAAAGTCAAGTGTTTATACTAAAATGTTCAAATGAGTCATACTTAGTTCAATTCAGAAGCTTTGAGGGTTTTATACTCCCTATCTGAGAAACAGCACATTTACAATATGATGACGATAATACTGGTATTTTGGTCCATTCGGGCTCCTACCACAAAATTCCTTGCAGTGAATAATATGCAAAGAACAGAAAGCTATCTCACACAGGTGTGGAAGCTGGGGAACCAGCTGACTTGGTGTCTGGTGGTCACCCATTTTCATAGAGGTGGCTCCTCCTTTGTCCCCAAGGGGTAGAAGTAGCCAACAAGCCTTCTTCATAAAGGTATTATTCCATTCAAGAGTCACTTCCTCAAACCCCACCCTTTAATACCATGATTAGGGTTTGTGTTTCCATGTGAATTTTGGGGACAAAACTAATCAGACAGAAATACTGATGCTGCTGCTGAGAGTGAGAAAGGACACATGGAAAGCTTTTATCCACATTCCTATTTCCTTTACGTGTACAGTGAAAGGAATCCCCTCAACTGTCTCCCACCAAAAATGTCTCTGGGAAAAGCTTACTGTGTGTTGTTCCTCCACATACACAGGCGTACGCTGCTCTTGAGGCAGGGATCCTGAGAGCAGGGACCCATTACCACGTGACTGTGGGGTCATAATGACTTGGGGAGCTGTGTGACATCATACGAGGTGCATTGTGATGCCGCGGGCCACAGTGAGTGCTGAGAAGCACGAAGGCAAAGGAGGCCAAGAGGAAGTGGGGACTGGGTAGACACCATTGCAAAGGCTTTCGCTGAAAATCTGAGCAAAACTGAGAGACACTAGCTCAAGGACGGGTGGTGCAGTGTTAAAGAAGAGGAGCTTGTTTTGGGTTGATTGAGTCAGTAGGGGAAATATGACAGGAGAGATGGTGACAGAGGAGTCACTGGAGCCATGTTCGTAAGGAAACAGGAGAGATTAGCTCCAGAACCCAAGTGTGAAGGGCAGCTACTGCCTAGAATACGTGCAGTTCTTCCTGGGGACCCGCCACCTCCCTGTTCACATAGAAAGCAACTTTCTGCTGCTGGAGTCAGAAAAATATTCCTTCCACACAACACCCTGAAAACAACACCCCGGAATACTACTATGATGAAATATGCATAGATTTTAAAGGATAAAACTTACCCATTAAAAATGAGTAACAATTCCAATAACAATGATGATTGGAAATTAATAATAAAATCAAATTACACTTGAAATCATTGAATAAGAGACTGTGAAATAAGCCAAAAGTAAAGAACAAAATGTAAAGGGGGGACTATGATATGAGATGGGATTCAGAGAGAGTGAATAATGCAACAAACTGAAAAGGTAGAGTCTAAGAGGGAAAGCTTGTTGTTATTAAGGAACAAAAATTCCAAATAGGAGAATTGAAATGCTGTGCATATAAGAAGTGGAGTTAAGATTTTGTAAGGCACGAAAAAGCTTGAGAAGAGACAAGAAGTAAGATCCCTGACTATGAAAAAGGAGAGGCTGCAGAAAAGGGATTACCTTTCCTGTTGTGGATCTTCTATTGGTACCTAGAGGCCATGTCTCTTGCTGGCACAGAATCTAGAAAAATTCCCCACCCCACATTCTCTCCTTGTTGCCAGAAAATTGGGGGAGAAAAGGTCCAAGCAAAGTATCCTGGCATTTTCTAAAAAGCATGACAAGACCAGAGTGGATGGATGTGTAGAAACAGAAGGGATGCTGAAGATGCAGCCACCTGATGGAAGATCCAGACAGTGCCAAGTCTAGAGGCTGCCCCGGTGGAAGGGCCTGCTGCAGAAAGAAGGCTCCTGAGCTGGGCCTCATCCACAGCCCCTTTTCTATCAGCTTCTGCTAGGCCTCCCTTCACCCTGGTCTCCTCACGTGTTCTCTTCTTTCTTCTCTTTCCTGCTGACATCTTTCTTCTCTCTTTCAAGCCAGCAGTCAATTATCTTGGGGCTCTAGACTAGTTTTGATATCACAGTCCTGTGAATGGACAGAAGGTAGCCATCATTCCAGTTCTGTATCTGTTAAATAGTTGAGGTAAATGCTTTCACTTTTCCTTCCCTCATCACTTTCTCTTTTCTGTGTTTACTAACTTCTTCCTTCACTGACTCTTTCCTATTTTTATTCAACAGATATTACTGAAAAATTTACTTTTACCAACCACTTTACTAGGCATTAAAACGTTAAAGTAAGCTTCAAGAGATGAGTATCTTATCCCATGAGACTCACCGATGGCAATTCTGACACTGAACAGACAATTACACCAAGGGATAAATAAGAACAAGGAGAGTGGAGAACAAGCCATTCGGGCAATGTCAGCTCCTGTTTGAAGGAGTCTGGAGAAGTCACATCCTGAGGAAACAGGGCCAGCAGGAGGAGCAGAAGCTGTGGCTGGGAGGCAGCAGCCACATGGTGAGAGCAGGTAGCTGGAGGGAGGCAATGCAGGGGCCGCTGGCAGATGTGTCAAAGCCCAGGTATCTGAGTGCACTTGAGGGCAGCTGAGGACACAACTCTGTTGTTCAGTGCAGGCGCATGATGGACTTTGTGATAATAATAATGAATCAGTATGGATGACCACGTATGTACCTCATGGCTATGCAAGGTGGCTGTTTTGTCTTACTGTGTCTCAGAAAAACTGATAATGGCCATTATAAGTGGTATGTTGTAAAATTAAAGTTTGGTTCTTGTTCTTTTGTGATGTCTGCTCCACATGTGTTCTTTACTTTGGGAACCTCATCTAACTGTGCCTCCTTTCAGCCCACTGGCCCAATAGGCAGGTACCAGGCTATACCTGCTATGTTAGCATTTTGATTATTTCTGAGCCAAGGAAACTATTGGACGGCTCTAGGAAGATTTGTTTTCAAATATGATCTGTAAAAGTTTTTGAAGCTGTCACAGAATAATTTTCTATGTAAATGAGAAAGGGCCCAGGATTTAGCTCAGTGGTGCTGCGCCTGCTTTGCAAGCTCAAGATCCTGAGTTCAAACCCTGGTACTGGAATAAAAAAGAGGTGACTACATAAAATGAGAAACTTTGATAAAAATTAATATAATTCTTCGGGCAATAGTGCCTTGTTTGCCAGGAATAAAAATCTAATGGTGTGATTTTATTCCTCAGGAGCTTCCCGGCCTGGTCCCCTGAAATCATAAAATGCACACAGCATGAGCTGCTCCTCAGCCCATGGGCAGCCTATGCAGCACAAACCCTGGTGTACAACTTGAAGTAAGAAATTTTCACAGGACATCAAGTCTGGGATCACCTTGAGGGGCAAGAGTGTAACAGGTGCACCGGGGAATTTTGTGAATAACATAAAATCATGCATATCCTTCAAAAATATTGTCACTTTAAAAAATGTTAGTTTAATTTTATTTCTATGCACTTGCGGTACATAAAGCTGACATTCATCTTAGGGAGCAGGTGCATGTACATAGCACAGCTTGATTCTTTTTTATCCCCTTCCAACCACCTTCATCTTTAAATCCCCTTTCCTCATTTTCATTGTTATTGTTATTATTATTTTTAGCTCATATATATGACATATAGTGTTAAATACCATATGGTATCTCTAATTTGAGTAAGGCAAAGTACAAATAATGAGCACAATGTTGTCACTTTTATATTATCTTTGTGGCTCATTAAAAATATCTAAGTTTTAGATCTTTGGTACTAGTACCTTTTATGGTCACAACATACACATTTTAAGCAATCAAATAAAACTGAATGGCTTGAGAAGTAAATATTTGAACAAAAGCACAACCAATACAGAAACATTGAAATGACTTGACCTTCAAAATCAAAAGCATGCATTTAAGGATGTGCTTTGCCAAATAGGAAGAATAAGATGATAGCATGTAAATTGTGGTTTCAGTAGAATATTTAAGGCTATGGTGTAGGGCTTTGTTTAAAGCAGCACTATGTTTCTGCATTCTTTCCACAGTGTAACTCTGGCACACTGTTCTGTCTCATGGAAACGAGGTGATCCACCCTGCCACTTAGGGTTACCAGAGAGGATGGAGACGCTCCGGAACCGAGTCCAGCACTGCAGCCCCTGACCACACATTTCTCCTGAGCACGTGCAGTGGGGCTGGTGAATGAGGAAGAGGATTTTAATTTTTATTTAATTAATAAATATTCTGTTTCCTTACATTAACTCTTTTTTTATTTTTAAAAATTTTTTTCCATTAAGTTTATTGGTACATTTTAGGTACACAATACAGTTACATTCATCATTGGGATCTTGTACCTGTACATGAGTATCTTAGTTCTTATTTTTTCCCCATTCCTCTGCCCTCCCTTCACCCCCTCCACCCCTCTCTATTTACAAAGGCTTTGTTTCCATTTTTTCCTTTTCTCATGTTTTTTTCTTTTCCCTTTCCTTTCCCCCACCCCTCCCACTTCCCCTGCTCCTTTAGACCTTTGCTTTCTATTTCTGGGTAAGTGCGGTGAGGATTCAAAATAATACCTTAGATTTTCTAAAGTCTCAAGACAGAGAAAAGAAATGACACCTTGTTAGGGTAAAAGTATTTTTCTGTGGATTGATGGATTTAGTTGCATGACCAGGGGAGGGGATCATTGGCCACAGATACAAATTAAATTACCAAAGTGTTTTGCATTAAAAATGATATCATAATGCCATACTTTTAAAATTAAATAAAAATATAAGAAAATAAATTTTGGATCTTACCCTTAAATTGTACTACACAAACCAATAGCTTCACTTTGATCTCAACCAATCATATCCCATCTTTCACCACGTACTTTTAAGTGTTTTTTATTCAAATGTAGATGTGTGTAGATGTGTTGTTTCTAGTGTTTGGAAATATCTATCTTTAATTGTAGTGTAGAGATTAAGTTTAGTATAGTAAACAAAGCAGTCACTATGAGAGAGAGAGAGAGAGAGAGAAAGAGAGAAAGATTGATTATCTCCTTGAAAGGCATACCCCAAATGATGTAATTTCACCTAACCAGGTTGATTTCCAAATAATAAAATCCCCTTCCAACAGCACCACAGTATGGTGACCAAGGCTTTAATATACGGCCTTCAGTGAACATGTAAGACCCAAATAACAGCACATCATGATATTTCACTCTAATTATCTCAGTTGATCTTAGCCAAAAGGCCAAGAAGTGATGCTCTAATTATCTCAGTGAACATTTTTAAGGAACAATGGAAAATTCTCATATATTTCACAGTAGCATCTGCACACTTTAAAAAGGATGAGTGCTAGTAGCATCGAGCATATAGTATTCAGTATTCACATTTCCCCTCTTGTTCCAAGTATAGGCTCCATAGTCATTGTTGTTGCTATTTTTCCTTTTTAAATCTAGAGTTTCACATTAAACATGCTGTTCTGTCTCTATTACAACAAGCTTTTTAAGAACTAATTGTAAATGTTTTTGGAAAGGGGCTTTATTGGATTTCAAAGGTTGAACAGAGATAGTAATTTTTGTATTTCTCATGTTTAGCATTAAACCTTACTTATTTTTAAAGACTCATATGCTTACAATTATTTAAAAAGTAATGCACTCTCATTTAAAAATCCTCCCACAAAAAAGGATGAATTTCCCCTGGACACACAGAGAACAACTGAACAACCAACAGTTCTGTGTGTGTGTGTGTGTGTGTGTGTGTGTGTGTGTGTGTGTACTTTTGCTTTGCCTTGATCTCAGATCACTTGCAGCTTCCTTCTAGAGAATGTTATAGTTTAGATTTACAGGGTTTTCCAAAAGTTTCATGTGTCTAGAAGAGGGGATGTTGGAGGATGCTTTGATGATAGTGGCATTGTTCATTAGTGGATTGATTCATAGCTGAATGTGCTTTCGGAGGTGGAGCCAGGTTGGGGGAAGTGAGTCACTGTGACCTCCACCTAGGAGTGTGTATTGGTGCCCCCAGCTCCTCTCTCTCTCTTTTTCCTGACTGTAGGTGAGCAATATCCTTCTTCCACATCTTCTGCTGGGCCATTCCTGTCTTAGAGCCAACCAAACTGGGAATGCAGCCTCTAAAATTCGAGGCAGTGATGGGTTTCAAGTATTTTGTCATAGTGACAGAAAAGTTGACTAATGCAGAAAATCCTTAACTGAAGTGAGGCTATTGTTGTGACTGTACCTGCAGGTGACTCAAAAGCCTTTGGAGCTGTCCTGTGGGACAAGTTTGAAAAGGTGTGGAAATGCCAGCTGGAGAGGCCCCAGAATGTTGTAAGCACAGCTCGATGGGTAATTCTGGTCAGACCTCAGAAAACCACAGTGACAGTAAGATTGCTAAGGCCAGGCTCATGAGGTTTCAGATGGGAATGAGGACTTTATTGGAAACTCTACTACATCCCATATGTGTTGCAATCTGGAAAAGAGTTTGTCTATGTCCTGCTGATGTCTTTAGACTTTCTGCAAAGTCGAATTTAAAGGTAAAAGGTGAATTGCTCTGATGGACAAAATTTCAAACCATCTCAATATTCAAGCTGTGGTATGAGTTCTGCTGGCTATTTTCTTCCAGACCTGCAGTGAGAATCAGGAGTCAGGAGGACAAATAATTTGAAAATTTTGAAGCATCACTAAAAAGGAAGTGTCTACAAACTTGGGGCAAAGGAGAGCATGGTGGCTGAAAAGTTAATACTGTTTAGGTGTCTTCTCATTTCTATTTTGTTGTTGTTGTTTTTGATTTATTTCCTGGATTGATGCTTGAATACTGCTTATTATGAGTATCTTTACTGCTAGCATTTAGATCCCTTAGAGAATGGCTATTTATGAGATTGTCTTTCAGGTACAGCTGGCCTTTGGGTTGCCCTTAGGCAATCTAGTTTTGGTATACCAGGAAGGATAACTGACTAGAATAATCAAGTCACCTTGGCCAAAGTAATACAATCACCATCAACAACAGCTTCAGACACAGCCTAGAAGGTGACAAACTATGGGAACTATTGATCTACCACCTTTGATCCTATCAACTAGTCTTATGGTTGTACACCAAAATCTAGTAGAGGGCTGGGGATTTAGCTCAGTGGTTTTGCCGTCTGCTGCGCAAGTGCAAGGACCTGAGTTTGATCCCTGGTACCCTCCCTCCAAAATCTAGAACCAACCAGAAATATGTTTGCAGTAAATATGAGCTTCAATATAGTGAGTTTGCCCTCAGGGGGAAGACTTTGAAGGAATTTGGGGGTGGTTAGATAAATAGAAGGAGAGAGAAAGGTTAGAAGTAAGGCTAGAGGACACAGGAAGATGATGCAAACTTTGGGAAACTGGTGAGGACAACAGGAAAAGAGAGAAGGAAGGAACAAAAACAAGAACAGAAGAAATGAGCAACAACAGGAAAACTAGAAACTGTATTCATGCTTCTATAAAAGTAAGAATCGAGAAAACAAAATAAGACAAAAGCAGGAAAAAGACAAGAAACGAAGAAGAGAAAAAGAAAGAGAAGAGAAAAATAAAACAATGTTCCCTTCAAGGTGTGTCTCTGCTCTCAGCTGTGCACAATGTGGCAATGATGGCCTTTCTGCTGCCTCTCACCTGAGGTCTAGATCCCAGTGGTGGCAGGTCCCTCAGGGCGGGGCTCAGCAGAGCGGTTTTCCCCAGGTGGGCTTCTCCAGGCTGGTCTCAGGCCAAGTGCCTCTGAAAAGTGAGTACTAAAAAGAAGAAAATACCTTGCATCAGCACAATAGAAAAGATGGGTTGATGGTATCTTAGGAGATGGCCAGACTCTTTCCTGCATAGGCTCAAAGATGTAATAAGGCAAAGAACTTTGGAAGACTTTGTTCTGAGAAGATATGGAAGAACAGGATGCTCTGTTCATTCAGTTGCCATATTTACTTGAGTTCAGCCACCCAGCTCTCACAGGCACCTGAAACCATGGACTAAGGGGCAAGGCTACTGCTTACATTGGCAGCAAACCTGTGTGCTGTCCACATGAACTTTTAGGCATATAGAATGAAACAATTGCCAGGTCCTGGTGGCTTCCACGCAGATTTCAAAGGAAGGCCTGCAGAGCTGGCAATCTATCCCTGAAAGAGTGATATATGAAATGGGAGAGTGAAGAAAAAGGTGTCCTGAAGACTCCAGGAACATGTGCTCTAGTTAGGGTTTGCAAAGGAATAGATTTAATACAGGGCACATAATTTATAGGATTATTTTATAACATTCACCCAAAATCTTCACCCAGTGAAAGAGATCTGACAACACACTAGAGACCTGAAGAATCCAGCCGAAGGCCTTGATCCCACAGCAGTGTCTTGCACAAGTCCAGGTGAAGGCCTAGAGCCCTAGGTAGAGTCCTCCAGGAATCCAGCCAAAGGCCTGGAGCCCACAGCGATGTGTCTTGCAAGTCTGTATCAAGGATCTGAACTGAGAAGGCCCAAAGGCCAGGGGTGGAAGCTAGATGGCTTGTGCTGGCAGGGTGAAGGCTCTGTGTCACTAGGCTGAGGGAGCTGCACTGGAGTCAGGAGGCACTGCTCAAGGTGATGACCAGAGCTCCCCTGATGAGAACAGCAGCCATCCTCAGTGACTGCAAGGACTTGAGCCAAGTTCACATCAACAAAACCAACCAGGGCAAGCTTCTTCAGGAAAATCAACAGTGTACAATCTTCCCCTCCAGTTCTCCTTTTATTCTGTAGGCAAAATTCTCAGGTGGGTCTTCCATGCCTAGAACCATGCCTGGAACCACTCAGCTCAGCTGTGCATCCCAAGTTGACCATTAGTTACTTCACCATAACATGAAACTGAGGGAGTGGAAAACAAGTGGACAGAATCAGCCTCAGAGAGAGGCTAGAAGAGCTGCAACCAGCAACCCTATATGTGGAAGGTCACCAAAGCCCTTCAGAACTTAAATGGTACCCCAATCTACCCCAGGCACTGAGCCAGGAGCTCCAGAGTTTTCTGTTTACCCTGCTGCACTTCAGACTTGCTTTAGCTCCACTCTTCTTCCTTTTGGAAAAGGGAGTGTTTGCCTTGTGCCATTGAATGTTGGAATTATTTGACTTTCATTTTTGAGTTTTACAGGGACTCACAGCTAAGTTTGCTTTGAGTCTCAAGGAAGATGCTGTTCTTTCTTTGTTTTTTGGTTTTTTTTTTGGTACCAGGGATCGAACTCAGGAACTTGCACTTGTGAGGCAGGCACCAGAACCACTGAGCTAAATCTCCGGCCCTCTTGGACTTTTCAACAATGCTGGAGCTATTAAGATTGTTGGGCACTTAGAACTGGGCTAAAGGAATTTTGGATAATGAAACGGGCATGAGACATTTGGGTGCCAGGGTTGGAATGCTATGGCTTGGGTGTGAAATATTTCCAGAACGTCTCTTGTGTTTGGAAGGTGATGGGATCATGAGAGTGCTTAACTCATGAGTAGATTCATCCTGTGTTGAGTGGAGTAAATGGTGACACAGTTATGGAGTGGTACCTGCTTGGATTTCAGTCTATGGGAGTTGGACCCGGAAGGGTACAGTCTTGTCCCAGATTGCTCCTCTATTGTGCTTCCTGGATGCCGTGAGGTGAGCAGCTTTCCACTGCATGTCCTTCTAACATGTCATTACTAACTTCAGTACAACCAATCAAGGTCTGAATTCTCTAAAACATGAGTCAAAATAAACCTCTCCTTTAAGTTGCAAATGTTGGTCATTTTGTTACAGTAATTGGAAAGCTAACTACTACCAAAATGTTTCCCCAAGAAAAGAGCAGTTTCTTCCTCAGTTTTATTATCCACTGCCAGAGCCCACAGTGTTAGTTATGCCCAAAGCATGCCGTAAGCAGTGCAGGCTGCAGAGTTAACTTCCTCAGTTGGCTTCCTTTAAGTAGCGAGTCTGACTGAAGCTTCGTGACTCACAGAAGTGCCTCATGAGCACTGCAGTACTGCACAGGTCAACATGACCTCCCTGCTAACGACCACAGTGGAGGTCAGAGTAATGGCCTATGAGATAACATCTGTAGCCGAGGTCAGAGTAATCGCATCCAAATTCCATTCCCACAATTAGTGCCTTCATAGCTTTGAAGGACAATACTCTAATTACAACCATATATTTTGTCTATCTTGCTTCTAATTTGAAAATGCTTTGACTTCTCTTTAAAGCCTTGGCTGCATTAGTTTCCATGGTAATTTCACCTACTGCACATCTATACATGGACCTCTACCCTGATTGATGAATAATAAAATTCGGTGGGAGAGACGGGCCAGTGCCTTTTGCCAAAGGAGCGTTGGCCTTCCCAGTTCACACCTTCTCTTTAACTCAGCCTTAAGTTTTTCTTCAACCTTGCATCGCACATTGGGCAGGTGGGGACTAGAGACTTGCTGCGGGAGTCTCTGGCAAACCACTTGGAGAATAAGAATGAATGAGATAATCACAGTGACTGGTTTATTCACTGTACTAAATTTCAACTGTACTGTATAGTCTTCGTAGATTGTAACAAGCCCCGGAAAACAAACCATCTATTTTGAATGAAAAAAATACTTCAATTACCAAAAGTACATGAATAAAGACAGAATCTGATTGCCTGGGGTGGAAGTGGGGCTGAGTAGTGAAATGTCAGGGTTAGATCTGGTCTGTAGCTGAAATCTTGATATTTAATTGATCATGAGTTTTTGGTGCATTAGATTAAATTCATTAAATAATATTGCATTATACTAACATCTATCTTTTGGTAACTTAATTTGAACGTGTGACCAGACCCTCTTGTCAGATGTATCTACCTAGATTAAAAGATTTTTACTCTTACAAGGTTTCATTTCTTTTTTTCTTCCCGAGGCTTTAAGGAATCCATGACATTGCCTGGGATCACAATTCCATACACCCAGAAGGAGATTATATGCCCACTGAATGAAGAGTTAATATAAAGAGACAAGAGCTGTACACAAGTGTGACAGATCAGGACTTAGCCAAGAATGACCTTGGAATGAAGGTCAGGGCGTTTTAAATACCTGGATTCTTTTTACTGCCAATGACCTTTTGCTTTTTGATCTTGGCTCCCATTTCCCTGGATTCCATGTTTCATTGTTGTCCTTAGTGTCTTCCTTAAAGACATATTTTCCCATTTCATTAGCTTATGACATACGTTTTCAACATTAAGAAAAGTTGATGCTACCCAGCTTTGGCATTCAATTTGTAATCATTTGTAATCAATTTGAATTAAGGTCTCCTCTCAGTGGTGAGTGCATAAATGAATAAGAAAAAGTCCACACCCATTGAGAGCTTCCACCCAAGGCGAGAACTCTAGTTCTACCAACATGTGAACAAGGTATCAATGAGAATGATCAGTGGCTGGAGAGAAATGAGGAATTGTGAAGCATGGAGGATGTAGAGTCTGCCTCTTCTGGCTCTGGGAAGCAGTGGACTCAGTGCCAGGACATGAAAGTGGGGACAGAGTGCTCAGGGTAGGGTAGGCTGAGCAACGGGAGGCAGTGGGAGAACAAAGGCCATGTGGTAGGAAAGCACCGAGCATACCTGGAAAGCTTGGAGGACCAGAGGGGAAAGAGGCTCATAAATCTGGAAGTCCCCATGAGCCAACTACAGTGTCCCTGGTCATCCTATATAGTGCTTAAGGGTGACCTGCAAAGATTTCAGATATGGATTTTTGTGAATTAAACTTCAAGAGTACCACAATTATAAAAGGCGTGATTCTTTAATTTCAGCAAAGTGGTTTAATTTGATAGGTCTTTATACAGGGACAAATTTCTGGGTCCATGTCTGTCATGATGGTCTTTCTTTACTATCATCTACAGCATTTGGAGAAAGGAAAGCCACAGGTGCCAATCAATTTCTGACGCTGACCACATTTGAATGTGCACGAGCCTCCATTTTGGTAGCAACTGACAGGATTGTTTACAGCTTCAGAAAAACCTAAAAAAAGAAAAAGAAAAGAGAAAAGTAACTGAGTTTTACACCTTAAATACAACATCAGAACAGGCACAAATCCTAGTGGGTTTCACTGTTAAAGTCGTGTTATTGCAGGAGAATGGAACACCACTCAAGGGTGATTTGCATCCAATTCTTGCCTTTGCAGGGCACCTGCACTTTCCTAGAACCACAGCAATGAAGGCCTTGATCAATCTGCACCAGGCAGGGGCTCTGCAAGCCAGCCTGCCCTGGAGGAGTTCACCTCTTGGGGACTCCACTTATGCCTGCATACACAAGCCAACAGTTTCAGCACTAGAATAGCCAGCAGTGGTCTGTTTTAAATGTCTGTTTTGCAACGTTTAGTTCATCAAACTGAGATGGGAGAAAAACGTACATCTGAAGTACTGGAATTGTTTAAAGAGCTCTTGATGCCTCAGGAAATTTACAGTTGAAAAAAATGAAGTCAACCTAAAGTTCTTGAATATTGTTTCTAGTATCTAATTTCTGGCTGCAACCTCATCCTTCCTTCCTTCATCTTTTTCTCTGTCTCTTTCTCTCCCTCTGTATTTGCTGTTGTTGTAAACACTGGCACATACTAAGGTCCATGGTATTTCTCAAAACCTGTTTGTTCTGTTTATATTTTAGGCTTCTTACATAAGAGAAACTGTGAGATGCTTAAGCGCGTGTGCCTGATTTATTTCACCTAACAGTATGGTCTCAAGGTGCATCCATTTCCCTTCAAATGACTCAAGTTTATCTTTCTTTAAGGCAGTGTAGTACTCCATAGCATGTAAATACCACCTTTTCTTTATCCATTCATCTTTTGATGGACATATAGGCCACTTCCAAGATTCAGCTATTATGAGTTGTGCTACTATAAATATGGATATGCATATATTACTATAATGTGATGTCTTTAGTGCTTTTGGAAAGACACCTAGAAGGGGAATAGCTGAGTTAAATGGAATTTCTAGTTTCAGGTTTTTGAAGAATCTCCACAATAGTACTGGTTGTACTATGTGGGGGGCCTTGCCCCCCTGCTAGAACTCTTGAGTGCCTTTTACGGACATATCCGGGCCTGCTGCAAATCCACCTGGCAACAAGGAAGTAGCCCCAGTACCCTCCTCTTGCTCCTCCCCTCTAGCCCTACGGTATATATGTTGTAGCAGCTTCCGCAATAAACGAGACTTGATCAGAAACCTGTCTTGTCTCCATCTCTCGTGTCCCCTGTCCTTTGTCATTCTCACCCCCCCCCTAGGGTCTCCGTTGACTTACCCGCGGGCCGGGACAAGTGGCGCCCAACGTGGGGCCAGAGAACGGGGGGATCCAGTGAAGAACGCTGCTCGGGGGCCCAATAAAATAAAATAGAAAAAAGAGGATTGCGTCTGACGTGAACCTGCCGTCTTTCCTGCACCTCGGTGAGTTGAGCAGCGATTATGGGACAGGGCATTAGCCAGCATGAGTTATTTGTACAAGGTCTTAAAGAAACTTTACAGGCACGAGGGGTAAAGGTTACAGTCAAACAGTTGTTAAAATTTTTTGATTATATTAGAGATCTCTGCCCTTGGTTTCCCGCCGAGGGTACTATTGATGAGAGGAGATGAAAAAGAGTAGGGGAGGCCCTTAAGGATTACTATGCTACTTGCGGACCAGGAAAGGTCCCGATCACTGCATTTTCTTATTGGAATCTTATTAATGACATTATCTCTCAAAAAACCAAAGATCCGGTGGTGGCTCAAGCCATCCAGGTCAGGGAGATAGCTCTCCGATCGGAGGAAGGGTTGATCACTCTCCCTCGGAGTGAGGAGTTTGTAAATACCCTGCAGGATGCCAAGATGGCGCCGAGGCCCGAGCCCCTGCGGGACGGGACTCCCTCAAAGGATGAAGGAGAAGACTTGATGTCTTTTGATAGCGACGATAACTTAGACAAGAAAAAACAAAATGTTCTTGATGAGGGCTTACAGGCGGGCTCTGCCTCTTCCAAGCCTTTTAAAGAAAAGCTTCGGCGCTCCTCAGCTTCTGCCTCCGCTCTTTCAGCCCCTGCCTCTGACCCTGCCCCGCCTGTTAAGGAGGTACCAGCCTTGTATCCTTCCCTCCGACATTTCAGAAACCCCCCCTTTTCACAGAACGGTCCGGGGGAGGCTGGCTGGGCCAACCTCGAGGAGGAGGCAACCAGATATCGCAATCCTGATTGGCCACCCGTAGTTCAATGTCCGCCTCCTTATCTTCCAGAACCCAACACTCCCATTGCGCCCGCTCTAGCATGCCCTGTTGTTGATCCCCAAAAGGAACTCTGGGACAAAATAGAATTTCTAAAAGAACAGATAAGGTTAGAAAAGGAACATCAAGAACTTATTACCCAGCTTGAAGGCTTAAGAACAGGCAAAGCCCATGAAAATGTCCCTAGAGAAGACACCCTTAAGCCACGACCCCCCATTAGAGGGGCGACCCCCAGGGTGCCATCTGGATCAAGGGTACCCCTAGAACTTGAAACTGTGGAAGTCTTTCCTGTAACTGAGACTGCTGACGCACAGGGACAGGCGTGGAGACACCATAGTGGTTTTGATTTCAAGGTTATTAAAGAACTTAAAATGGCCGCAGCTCAATACGGGGCCACTGCACCTTACACCATGGCTATTTTAGAATCGGTGGCAGAAAATTGGCTCACCCCAATTGATTGGCAGACTCTGGCCCATGCCACCCTTACAGGAGGTGATTATTTATTATGGAAATCTGAATATGTTGAAAATTGCCGAGATACTGCTAGACGCAATGCTCAGGCGGGTAATGGTTGGATACTTGATATGCTTCTAGGGGATGGGGCCTATGCTACCAGCGATCAGTAGATGCAATTTGATGCGGGGTTATATGCCCAGATTCAGACCGCAGCCACTAGAGCCTGGAGAAAGCTCCCTTCTAAAGGGGATGTGAGTGCTTCTCTCACCAATATCCGACAGGGGCCTGATGAACCCTTCGCGGATTTTGTTCACCGCCTGCTCACAGCAGCAGGTCAGATTTTTGGGAGCGCAGAAACCGGGACAGATTTTGTTAAACAGCTTGCTTTTGAAAATGCAAATACTGCTTGCCAGGCCGCCATCCGCCCTTATAAAAAGAAAACTGATCTCTCAGGTTACATTCGCCTTTGCTCAGAAATTGGGACCGCCTACCAACAGGGACTTGCTATGGCTGCTGCCATGCAGGGTTACATGGTCAAACAGTTTTTGTCGCGCTGCCCAGGCAACAAGTGTTTCCGGTGGGGGACAACGGGTCATTTTGCCAAGGAATGTCAGGCCCCTAGGGCGTTGGCCCCTGGGGCCTCACTTCCGGGGCCTTGCCCTCGATGCAATAGAGGAAGACATTGGGCGAGAGAATGTAGGTCCAAGACGGATGCTCAGGGCCGGCCCCTCCCGCTTGTCCATAACCCGGATCAGGGAAACGGGAGAGGGGGCCAGCCCCAGGCCCCCGCACCCAAACAAATTTACGGGGCTCTCAATTTTGCTCCAGCAAGCAACAATCCATTTCAGACCTCTTCAGAGCAACAACGGGAAGTGCCAGACTGGACCTCAGTTCCACCGCCCACACAGTATTGACTCCAGAAATGGGGGTACAGGCCCTTTCTACAGGGGTCTTTGGGCCCCTGCCTAAGGAGACCTTTGGGCTTGTAATAGGCAGAAGCAGCAGCACTATGGATGGGCTGCTGATCTACCTGGGGGTGATTGATAGTGATTATTCCGGAGAGATTAGAGTTACAGTTTCTTCCCCCAAAGTCATTAACACCATTCAATCAGGCCAAAGATTTGCTCAATTGTTACTCCTTCCCCTTCTCTCTACCTCTAATAAGGCTCTTAACAATGCCCGAGGCAGCCAGGGATTCGGCTCATCCGATGTCTACTGGTTGGAGATGCTTTCAGCCCAGAAGCCTCTCATGACCTTGTGGTTGGATGGGAGACAATTTTCTGGATTGGTAGACACTGGTGCTGATGTAACTGTCATCAAGGGAAAAATTTGGCCTCAGGCATGGCCATTAAAAGACACCCTCACCCATCTCAGGGGTATAGGTCAGAGTCAAAATCCTAAACAAAGTGCCAAAGCTCTGACCTGGAGAGACCAAGATGGTAATCAAGGCACCATTCAACCTTATATCATCTCAGGGTTACCCATTAATCTATGGGGGAGAGACCTATTATCACAAATGGGGATGATTATTTCTAGCCCTAATGAAATTGTCACTATGCAGATGTTTAAAAATGGGTACATTCCAGGCAAAGGGCTAGGTAAACACTCTACAGGTATTGTACAGCCCATTGAGCCAGTCCTTTGTAGCTTCAGCTATTCAGGCCATATGTAAATCTTGGGCCCAAATCTATGTTATACACTATATGGATGTCACACATTACCCTAAATTTGGAAATCTTAAATATATACATGTCAACATTAATACATATAGTGGATTTGTATTTGCCACCCTACAATCCAGGGAGGCTACTAAACATGTAATTGCCCACCTTCTAGTTGCCTTCTCAGTACTTGGATGTCCACAGCAAATTAAGACAGACAATGGTCCAGGCTATACCCGTTCTGGCTTCTCAAAGTTTTGCAAACAATTAGAAATAACACACATAATGGGAATCCCATATAATCCACAGGGACAAGGCATTATAAAAAGAGCCAACCTCACACTCAAACTTACATTAGATAAAATAAAAAGAGGGGAATGGTACCCTATCAAGGGGTCACCTAGAAACCTGATATCACATGCACTATTTATTCTTAACTTCTTAAATTTGGATGCCAAAGGTTTATCTGCAGCCAACCATTTCTGGCAACCAGAGATGCAAAAACAATTTGCCTCTGTGATGTGGAGAGACCCCCTGGACCACTCATGGCATGGGCCTGACCCCGTACTCGTCTGGGGCCGAGGGTCAGTGTGTGTTTACTCCAAGGAAATGAAGTCAGCCAGGTGGCTTCCAGAACGCTTAGTAAAACAAGTTGATAAGCGTGTTGGTGATGCCGATGATCCAACATTGTCCAATTTCAACCAGTTAACAATGGCGTCTACAATTACAATCTAATAATCATAAAGAGAATAGTATAATTCAATTTGGCTAGTTATATTTGGGTGCACCCTAATTTATACACTGTATCATATGTTTGTCTATTGTCTGTTGTTTGTGTTCGTACAGTTGAGCTCAATGTTTCCCTTCCTCTTCAAAGGATATTCACCTATTGTTAAATTGACTTATAGATAAATATTATTAAACTAAAGACATGCTTTTCTTCCCAGGTTGTTAATTGATCAAAGTACCACTGAAATTTATTTTATGAAAGTGACGTGCATTGTCACCCACATGCAACAATCAAATTGCAATTAACAGTTACAAAATAAAAAGATATATATTCTTAATTGTTTGTCAAAACGATTATAGATGGGAACTCCCTTTGATGAATATAGAAGTGGCCACCCAGAAAATGATTATTCTGGTCTTAATTCATTAAAGGGACCCCCTAGTAAATTTTATATTATATAATCTTATGGGAGACATATCACAATGAATATTATCTAAATATGTTATAAATTGATTGTATTGGTTGTCCTTGATATTTAAGCACTGAATATGTTGTTACAAAATGTTTACATTGGTTAAGTTCTGAATATGTTATTGTAATATGCCCACATTGGTTATCTTCAAAAGCTTAATCAGGTTAGCCTAACCCTCTCATCTACAGCCCAGCCTTGTTTACATCGCAGGATGAAATTTTGCTTACAGGTTAAGAAGGTGACATCCCTGATTCCGTTGCATGGTCTGTTGCTGTTCCTGGCATCGACAACAAAAAGTGGATTTCAACCAGTTAACAAACAACAATTGCTCATTGCCCTGTATGGTAACCCCTGTGACTGTACTGGGGGTTCTGGCAGGGCTGCACCCACAAGTTACACTCATAGTACTGATTGCAGTGACAAGATTGCCTACTTAGTTTATGAGGCCACATTAGTGGGAGGATATAACCAAAAATGGAAATGTGTCACTAAGCCTAAAATCATACCAACTGTCAATGGCAAACCAGGGCCATGCCCTGCCAGTTGTGTCATGGCCTCAGAGATGCATTCTACCTGTTACACTGAAGCCCAACAATGTACATATTCCGATGGAAAAATATATTTAACTGCTGTTCTACAAAGAACTTACAGGGGCTCCGTCGGAGGTGACTGGGATTTTCCCAGCCCCACTGGATATTCTAAATTTGGCCAAGCCTCTTGCAATGGCGGTCTCGGCAAAGATGTCTGCTGGCCGCCACAGGCCCCAACCCATATATCTGATGGTGGTGGGCCTTCAGATCAGCTCAGGGAAGAGCGAGTGCAAAAACAACTTGAGACTATCATCCAAGAGATGTATCCCTCCCTAAATTATCATCCACTGGTCCTTCCCAAACCTCGAGGCCCAGACCCTGACGCCCAAATCCTGAGTGTCCTAGAGGCCACTTATCATTTGATCAATACATCCAACCCAGACTTTGCTGCGGATTGTTGGCTATGCTTGACTCTTGACACACCCCTGCCCCTTGCCTTGCCAGTTGTTGACCAAACTAACTATGCCAACAGTTCTAGTTATAATTGCAGTTTTTCTCTGCCCTTCAGGGTCCAGCCAGTACAGTTCAATGCCTCAGTTTGCTATCTAAATACGGGCCACAACAATAGTTTCGATATACGTGTTGGAGTCCAAAATTTCTCTCTCTGCTCAGTAGTGCTTAATGGCCCTGCTGCCATTTGCCCTGCCCCAGGTCACGTGCTCATCTGTGGAGGGAGCTTGGCATTCACCTCCCTCCCTACTAATTGGACTGGGCTGTGCGTGGTGGCGACTGTCCTCCAAGACATCTCCCTTATTCCTGGAGATGAGCCAGTGCCCTTGCCCAGCTTTGACTATATCGCTGGGTGACATAAAAGGGCCATCTCACTGGTCCCCTTGCTCGTGGGGCTAGGGGTGTCCAGCGCCCTTGCCACTGGCTCTGCTGGCGTCGGAGTGGCGATACATTCCTATGCCAAATTATCCAACCAATTGATTAATGATGTTCAAGCTCTCTCCAACACTCTTACAGATATACAAGATCAGATTGATTCTCTGGCTGAGGTGGTCCTTCAAAATAGAAGGGGTCTGGACCTCCTCACGGCGGAACAAGGAGGGATTTGCATAGCCCTAAATGAACATTGTTGTTTCTATGCCAATAAATCTGGGATCGTCAGGGGAAAAATTTGCGAACTTCAGGAAGATTTAAACAGATGACGACAAGAATTCACTCAAAATCCCCTCTGGACTGGCCTCAATGGTTTCCTCCCTTATCTCCTCCCTTTGCTGGGACCCTTATTGGGTCTACTCTTGCTCATTTCTTTAGGGCCCATACTTTATAACAGAATCATGGCCTTTCTTAGAGCCCAGATAGAGACAATAAAAACAGCGCCCATACAGGTCTACTATAATAGATTGGCAATGGCTGACCAGGACAAATGTCAGACCATCGATTAGGTCCTTGCCATGGCGAAGTGTTCTCGCCCCACCTGGTGAGTGGGCTGGCAAGCCAATGACGGGCAACTGAGCAAGCGTGCCATGCAATGAGAGAGCCCTTGTGTGCCGCCTAAGACAGGTGCCAGAGCCTTGATTCTCTGGTTAACCGATGACGGGTAAGGTGCACGTTGCAGACACGTATGTTGCTCTGACCCAAGACAGGCTCAGCCCCCGCAGGCTTGGCTCTCCTGACGCCTTTCTTATAATTATAATTTTAAAGGGAGGACCTGTGGGGGGCCTTGCCCCCCCGCTAGAACTCTTGAGTGCCTTTTACGGACATATCCGGGCCTGCTGCAAATCCACCTGGCAACAAGGAAGTAGCCCCAGTACCCTCCTCTTGCTCCTCCCCTCTAGCCCTACGGTATATATGTTGTAGCAGCTTCCGCAATAAACGAGACTTGATCAGAAACCTGTCTTGTCTCCATCTCTCGTGTCCCCTGTCCTTTGTCATTCTCACCCCCCCTCTAGGGTCTCCGTTGACTTACCCGCGGGCCGGGACAGTACTAGTTTACATTCCCACCAAAATGTAGACAGGTTCTTTTTTTCCAGTAGCCTCTCCAGCACGTGCTATTGTTTGATTTCTGGATGATAGAAAACTGATGATAAGAAGTAGGGAGAGATATAGAAACAGAATTTATCAGGAAAGAAGAAAAGGAATATTCTTTCTTACACAACTCAAAAGAAAATGCACCAGCAATTCAGCAACAGAAAAACAGTTACTCTAGAGAAGGAGCTAAAACACTAAGTTTAATAAAAATACATCCTTATTCCAACACTCTCCAGGAAATTCCATTAAATAAGTCATCAGAAAGACTGACAGGTACATTGCTTAAGAAACACAAGAAAGAATATGTTTTCATACAGCCTCCTCAAGCAGAAGTCTCTGTGTATAAAGCAGAGACTCGAGACCCATATAGTAGGTATGGTAAATTAAAAACAAATTTTTTCAAAAGCTTGCTTTGAAACAACACTGAAAGTGAATCCTCTTGAAAAAAAGGAATATGTCAACACTTATAAACTGACTCTTCAAAAAAAACCCTGAAGCAATGTCATCACCATTTCCAAGAATTCCTTATTGCTGTATGCCTAGGGACAATGAAGGTTATTTAAATAGCTCTGCTTTCCCTTTATGCCAGGCTAACACTTTAACTCATTTCAATTTTAAGGCTAAAGAACAAGCAACATTTGACCAGTGTTTTCAGAGATTGAAAGAAAATAATAACAACAACAAAAACCACCTAGTAACATTTGGGCAATACCAAAAGGACACACAAACTCTGTATCTGAGCCAAAATGAAATTTGCAATGAAAATTGTGTCAAGTTTCCTGAATCACAATCATTTAAATATAACGAAGATGAGAAAAATTCTCAGCCATTCTTCTTCCCAGAAGTATTGAAGAGAGAAAATATAAAACTCAAGATTCAGAAAGAAAGAAAATATACTGGTAAACCAAAAAAGTTATCTAACAACATAGGAAGGCTGTTACCAACTGCTCTTCCCACCTTGACCATTCATCTAAGGAAATCTGTTCCAAAGACTTTCCTTCACTGGACTCCAAAAACATCCATACATGATTGTTTGGATGAATATGGGGATTTATATGTGACCCCAGTTAAGCATCCTACAAAAACAAAATCAAGAGCAAGACATGAAGGAAAGAACCCAGATGATATCCATAATCAGGGAAAACATGTTGCAAGACCTTATACTGCTCCAGAGCCTAACAAACAAGAAAGCTACACTAGAAAATTTCCAAGTCCTCGAATGGTTTCAGCAGGCTTAATCCACATCAATGATTCAACTCTAGACCACACTATGCATAAAATGTGGCCCCCCCAAATGAAAAGAAGACATTGAAAAATGTTTACTCATTTGCGATGTTAAAATATTAATGTTAAGTGGATCAGAATGATATGTGAGTCAAAATATTCACTAACAAAATGGTCTGGAGATTGTTCTTGTATATTATTGATTAGAAGTTAGCAACCAAATTCCATCTTATGAGAATCATTTTGTTATGACTAAAATGAAAAATAAACACATTTGAAGTAAAAAAAAAAAAAAGAAGAAGTAGGGAGATACCTGTTTCTCAAAGTGGAAGGGCATCAGGAGATGGAGGTCGGAAGGGTGGGGGATGAGAAAAGGAATCAAGATGTGCTAGGTGTTGGGTGCATGTGCCGACTCCGCGAAGGAATGTAAGCGCTCTGCACCGCCAACATTTTCCAAAAGCAGGAAAGAAGAAGCGGGGCCAAGAGATGCGTGGACGCGAAGTGAGGGACGGGAAAGCGAGGTGGACGGGGGTTAGGCTGCACGGTGCACGAGTTCCAGCTCCCCACGCTCAGCGCAAGCGCCGTGTACTGTAAACGCGGGCTGACAAACATTGAAAAAGCCGCCTGGTTCTTACAAACAAAACCAAAAATGAAGCGGGTTTTCCCAATATAATTTCTATCTGATTCACGATCTCAGGTCCTGGCCTCACACCTTCCTTCCTCTCTCTGTGCCTCCCTCAAACCCACGGTGCTCTCCCCTCCGTTTGCTCCTTCCTTGCGCTGTTACCATGGTAGGAAGGGTGAACTAAAGCTCAGACGCGCAGTCTGGGAAACGGCCCAGTGCGGGGCAGGAGCTGTGTCCAGGGCTGCCCTGAAAACACCCAGGATCCGCGAGTCCTGAGCTCCCTGCCCTCCACTCCCTGTGAGAACAGCTGAAGTACAGGAAGGTACAGCTGCAGCCTTTAGATGTCTGTAGGGTAATGGTCTGCATTTCTTTATATCAATGTAAAATTTCTTTTAAAAAAACCTGGAAAGAAAGAAAGAAAATAAGTCACCACAGGTTTCACCCAAAATGAGCAGTTTTAGCATGCAGAGCAGTGAGGACACACAACTAAAAGCTGCAGGTTGGCTGAGGAGCTGTGAATCCAACTGAGATATTTTTTATGAAACAAATAAAAGTTTTATAACAAAGTAATAAGAGAATAACAAGAGTTAGTACAGTGTGTATCATTATCTTCAAAGTAGTCAGAGAATGAGGCATAGACAGAAAAGATTCTCTTACAAAGAAGGAACAAAAGATAATCTCACAAAATTTTCCTTTCAACAAACTAAGAGAAACTGGTAGTATAAATGAAACAAATTAGCATCAATATTAAAATATCCCCCTTCTAGGTACCTTCCCCCAAAGAGTTAAAATCATCATATTCCAGGGATACATGGATACTCATGTGTACAGCAGCACAATTTATAATGGCTAGATCTTAGACAGAGGGTATGTGTCCATCAACGGAAAATGGTTAAGGAAAGTGCAGAATTTACACACAGTGGGGTACTACTCTGCCATAAAGAAGCACACCGAGATTCTTAAACAACTTTCAACTTCTGGGAAATGGGGATCAGTTCTATCGTGCAATCCATACAATCCAACTGGTCTAAAATGCACTGAGAGAATGTAGAGGAAGGAAGAGGAGAGGGAGGAGAGAGAGAAAAAGGATGACAAGCTGACTGTTCAAAACAATAAGAGACAGGAGAAGCAGCTGGAGACAAAAAGAGATACAGAGAATGCAAAAGAGAATGACACTAATGAGAGAGAGAGAGAGGGAGGGAGAGGGAGAGGGAGAGGGAGAGAGGGAGAGAGGGAGAGAAACAAGAGAGAAAATCTGATTCAGCTCCATTGTGGATTTTGAACTGTTTACCACTTGCCTTCTTACCTGGCAGCATCAAGAAGAATACCAGGAGGATGGAGAAGAGGAAATGCAGGATCCTCATGATGATGGCAGGCAACAGGTGACTTCTGAAGCAGACTGGGACAGGAGGGAAGAGAGCTGCCTTATAAAGGTCCTGGAGCCCGGAGTGGATTCGACAGTGGAGGTGCCCTTGCTGGGCGTGTCAGAGAAAATCCCAAGGACAACAAAGAATGTCCAGTCACCAATATGCAAATTCTCCACAGCCTGGAATGAGGAGTTTCTTCCTTCCTTGCCACTTCAGGATTTGGAGAGGAGGGCCCAAAGGGGTGAGCCTGCTCCTGGGGCACAGGCTTAGGCTGGGACACCTTCGGCTCACTTGTTGCTCTGAGGAGCTCCAGCTCTGCCAGTTTTCTGCTGTTTCTGAGGATCTGGGGACAGTTTCCAACTCATCCTTCCTTGCCTGTGTGTATTTAATGTCTGTGGCTAAACTGGGCAGGCTGAGTTTCTGATTTCCTGGCTACAGAGATACACAGAGGGAAGGGGCTCATCTCCCCAGCTTGTCACAAGATGGTAAAATTCATGGAAAAGCTTTAAAAATTTGCCTTCCACCCAATGGATAGGCACTGAGTCAGGTGGGTGTGCCGTTTCCTTCCTCAGAGAAACACACGGGAAAGACACAACTGAGCATGGCAGGTCTCTCTGGGTTCACACAGGGCAATGTGAGTGATTCATCCGCCATTCTGGCCATGATGAGTTCCAGGAATCTTCTAAACATCCTAGTCCAAGTTTCCAAGACTTCTGTTGATGTCAATGATGACAATCTTGTTTGTCCTTTGGATGTTGTTGCTCAACCCTCAGTGGGGTTCCCAGTCCTTGCACTCAAAGGAGATGCTTTTGTTGGTGCTGTTTCTGGAGGTTCCCTGTAGCTCAAGGCTGTGCAAGTCCTCGGGCCTCAGAATGCCCATGTTCCTTTGTAACAAGGTAAATCCATTGCTGGCCATGGCAATGGACAGAGCTTGTGCAGGAGCTCAGAGGTGAGGCTTTTAGAGAGGAACTAAGAGGTGTGATGCTCCTTCCCTTGAATGAAGCTTACAGAGAGAAGCCCACAGGCAGAAATCTGTATCAGATCATCATTTTTAATTAGAACTATGAGGGAGGTCTAAGCAAAGTCCTGGGAGCATGGACAAAAGGGGAGGTCCTCTTTATGTACAGTGGCCATGCATTAGAGGCCCATGGTTTTCTGCTAGTCAGACTTATTTTTCAGTACTGGAGATTGAACTCAGGACCTTGCGTTTGCTAGGCAGGCGTGGTGCCACTGACCTAAACCCATGGCCCTCAGAGACTTTTTTTAAAAATTGAAGCATAGTAATTATATATCCTTAGGTAATTTAGTGTGATGTTTCAATCACATACACAATATGCAATGATCAAATCAGTTTCATCATTTGTTCATTTGGGAGTATCCCAAATCTCGTCTCTTAGCTATTTTGAAATATACAATGAACCACTGTTAACTGTAATAACCGTAGTGTGCAATGGAATGCTAGGACTTAATCCTCCTGTCTACATTTCCTTCCTCCTTGGCCACATCTCCTCTCCCCCTCTGATGCCCTCCCACCCCAGCCTCTGGTAACCACTGTTCTACTCTCCAGTCTCAGATATGTCCTAGATATGTCCACAGGCATGGAAGGTGATCACGCTGTGTCATTAGGACTGGTAATGGCATTGTGATTCAAAGAGGAAATTTCTGATGGAGTAAGAAACAGGAGGGAATGTTGGGGTGCTCTGGGAAGTAAAGGAGGAAGTCCCATGACTTGAGAGCTACAGTCACCAGGGCACCTCCCCTCATCAGGACTCTGTTTCCCAGTTCCTGAGGAGGCCTGGGGTGACAGAGATACACACTCATTCTTGACTCTAACAGCATTCATTCCAGGCCAAGGAAATATAAAGAAAACTGAATGTGAAAAAAAGCCTCTATATGCTCCATTATTTTGAAGTAAGCAAACATCATGTGTTACTAAGCTTTCTATCACTGTGACAAAATACTTGAGAGAATCAACTTACAAGGTGGAAAGTTTTATTAGCTCACAATTTCAGAGTTTTTAGTCTGTTTTTCATTGACCTCACTGCTTTTGAGCCTGAGGGGAAGCAGAACATCGTGTTGGGGAGGACATAATGGGCTGACTGCTCAGCTCATGGCAACTGGAACAAAAGACAGAGAATGGAAATAAATAAGTGTGTGCCTCAATGTCCCCTTCAGTGGTACCCCTGCTGACAGAACTTCCTTCAACTAGGCTCCTTCTCCAACACTTCTGTCACTGCCCAACAGCACTTTAAGATAAAGATAGCAATCAATCTTTAGCACATGGCTCTCAGTGGACTTCAATATCCAAGGCACAATAAATACATCATGACATTTCACTCAAATTATCGCGGTGAGCATTTCTTAAGAATAAGGGAAAATTGCTATAAAAACCAGAGTAAAATTCATAAAAGTAAATGAAATGAATGTTAGTATAATTTAGTGTACTCTTAATATTGACATTTCTCCTTTGTTCCAAGTAGAAGCTTCTTAATTGTTGTTTTCATCCCCACAGGTCCATTTTAAATCTAAAGTCACACACAGAATCAGGTTGTTCTGTCTGTATTTATTAGTAAGCCATCTTAACAAGGAATCTTAAGGCACTGCTTGGATAAGGCCTTTATTGGATTTCAAACGTTGAACTAAATTAGTAGTTCTTTTCTTTCTCATCTTTTGCACTAATATTTACTCATCCATTTTTTAATGACTCATGTGCTTACAATTATTATAAAAATAATATGCTGTCATTTAAAAATCCTCCCACACAAAAGTATGAGTTTCTTCTCCACTCCTACTGGGACCCCAGAGAATCACCAACAGCACTTTTGTTTGTGCACTTTTAGTTCTGTCTCAAATCTCAGGGCATTTGTAGAGTTCGTGTGAGAGAAAGTTATGGTTAGATCTAAATGTCCCACAAAAGTTTCATGCATTCAGAGGTTTGGAAAGGTGATAGGGTGGTGGTGAGAGTATTATCATTGGTGGATTTCTCCATCGATGAGTGAACACAGATGTGCTTTTGTGAGTCACTGAGGTCTTGATCTGGAAGGATGGAAATAGTATTGTCCCCAAGACCTGTCTCACCCTTCTTGCTCTCCATAATGAAGTGAGCAGCATTCATCTACTATATATTTCCACCAGTCCCTGTCTTGTTTGGGAGCCAACCCATCATGGATTGAATTTTCTGAAACATGAGCCAAAATAAACCTCTTCCTTTACATTGCAGGTTTCAGGTGTTTTTGTTACAGTGACAGGAAAGTTGACTAATGCTGAAAATTGGTACTTGGGTGGGGCCATTGGTATGATTGGCTATACCAGACCATGTGTTTCAGGAAACGTTGGATATGTTCTAGGAGCCAAGATTGAGTCATTTTGGAGATGCCAGCTGGAGAAGCCTGTGATGCTGTATGGAGAGCTCAGTGGGCACTTCTGGTCAGAGTTCAGAAGACCCTCCTGTCAGATCCATTTATCCAGATGAAAATACTTTTATTATAACAGGGTCTCATTTCTTTTTCCCATCTTGAATGCTTAAAAAATCCAAGGTATTATTATGGATCAGAATTGCATTTACCCAGAAGAGGCTTCTATGAAGAGTTAATAAGTGAAGAATTAATGAAAAGAAAGAAATGAGACTCATCCTGCATTAACTCAGACAGGACTTGGAATAAATTGTTTTTTATCCTGTTCCACTTTATATCAGAGTTACGCATTCAGCCAGGTCGTTCTCTTTCTACTTATGTCAGCAAGCCATCTTAAAAATGAATCAATCTTAAGCTTCTTCTTAGAAAGGAACTTTATTAGATTTCAAAGGTTTAATTAAGTTAGCAGTTCTTATTTTTCTTGTGTGTGGGGGGGGTTGGTACTGGGGATCGAACTCTGGACCTTGTGCTTGTGAGACAGGCGGCAGAACCACTGAGCTAAATCCCCAGGCCATTTTTTTGTGTTTGTCATTAATCCTTACTCATCCTTTCTTAATGACTCATATGCTTAAAATTATTATGAAAGTGAAGGACTGTCATTTAGGAATTCACCATACAAGAGTATGAATTTCACCTCCACTCCTATTCCAGCCTCAGAGAGTTACCGCCAGCACTTTTATTTGTGTCCTTCTCGTCCAGCCTGGACCTCAGGGCATTTGCAGTGTTCATGCTGGAGAATGTTGTGGAGATTCAGGCCTCCATACATGAGGCCTTGGGAAGATGTTTGGATGATGCTGGCACCATACTCCTCAGTGGATAAGTTGGTTGGTGAGTTAATAGCAGAATGCACTTTTAGGAGGTGGGGCCTGATAGAAGTTGGGTCCGGGCATCTTTACCTGGAAGGTTGGTCATATTCTGGTCCACCACTCTTCTCTCATTGGGCTTCCTAGCTATGATGATGTTGGTCATATTACTCTGCCATGTCTTTCAGCCAGGCTGTTTCTTTCTTAGGATTAACCAGTCATGGACCAAATCTTTGGAAACATGGGACAAAATAAATTACTCTTGTTTCAAGTTGCAGGAGTTGAGAGTATATTGTCTCAGTGACAGGAAAGTTGACTAATGCTGGGAATTGGTACCGTGAGTGGGGCTTTTGGTGTGACTGATTATACCTGAACATGTGGTTCCTGAATCTATTGAACTAGTTTATGGCATAGCTTTGCATAGATTTAGCCATGCCAGCTAGAGGGGTTGTATAATACCGTATGCAGAGGTCGAAGGGCCCTTCTGGTCAGAGTTCAGAGGACCAGAATGCTAAAATTAAAGGCCAGGCTCATGAGGTTTCAGATAGGAATGAGGACTTTATTGGAAACTAGACTACATGCCATATGGGTTTCATTCTAGAACACAGTTTTTCTATATTTTGTTCATGTCCTAAAACTTTGTGTTGAACTTAAAAGTGGCAGACTAACTGATCTGGAGGAAGAAACTTCAAGGAATCCCAGTGTTCAAATGGTGGCATGGAATTTGTGGGCAATTTTCATCCAAATGTACAGTAAAAATCAGGAGAAAATAGAAGAAGTAATGATTTTAAAATTTGCATCTTTATTAGATAAGAAGTGCCTACAAAGTTGGGAAAAAAGAGAATGGTTTCTAGAAAGCTTAACATTATAAAAGAAATGAAATACTTCACAATGGACAATAGATAAAATGGGTAAAAACTTCTCAGGAATTAGTCTCCTTACTTCACAGTGTCAGGTGTGGAAAAGGGTAAAATGTTTGAAAGACATTGCTTCGAGAAAGTAATCTCAGGGTGTTCTGCTCCTTCAGGGTTGCCTACTGAAGTGTAGCCCTGAGTTCGGCCTCACAGCTCACAGTGGCTGCTGTTGCCAGGGTCAGGGGGGCAGGGTACTGCTTTAGCTGACAGCAGACCTAGCATCATCCACACATTTTGCAAGCATGCAGAATGAAATGGTTGCTTGGTCCTAGTGGCTTCCATCCATATTTCAAAGGATGGGCCGAGAATCCTGGCAATCTACCCCCTAGGGCATGCGTGAAGCTGTGAGAGAGGGGAAAGGCAGGGTAGTAAAGATCCTAGGGAATTAGACAAGCCAGAAACCCAAAACCTTTGCAGATGAAGCCTGCAGGCCATGAGTGGAGCCAGCCTATGAGAGAGGCCACCAGTACAGGGGAGGTCCACGCCAGCCGTTCAGAGCTCAGATCTTGCCACAGTTGGCTCCAGGTTCTAGACAGGGAGCTGCCAAATGTCATGTTTGCCTTTCTGCATGAAGGTCTTGCTTTTGGGCCATTACTTTCCAATCTACTACTTCTCATTTGTTAGCCTGGAGTATTTGCCCTGTGCCACTGTATGTTGAATGTATTTGATGTTTTTCATTGATGTTTGCTGTGGCTTACAGCTGAGTTTGCCTTCAGCCTCAAGGAAGTCATATTTGCATTTTCAGCAGTGCTAGAGCTCTTAAGATTATAAGACTTGTAGACACGGATTTAATGGATTCTGCATAATGAAGTGGACATGAGACTTTTGAAGCAAGGATGAGAAAGTTATTGTTTGGATATAAACTGTTCTCCCAAACTCTCACGTGTTTGCAAGGTGTCAGGATATTTCTGGGGTCATGGAGGCTCTGTACTTGTCAGTGGATTCACCCGTTTGTGAGTGTGATGAGTGGATGTGCTGGTCAGGACTGAGAACTTTTTGGAGTCGGGTCAATGACGGTGTGAGCTGGAAGGGTGGATTCTTGTCCCAGGCTCCACCTCTGTGTCCTCCTTCCCAGATGCCATGAGCTAAGCGGCTTTCTCTGCCTAATTACCTAATTACTAACTTGATGCCAACCAACTATGGATTGAATGCTCCAAGATATGAGGTAAAACAGACTGCTCTTTCTTTAAGTTGCAAGGGTTGGGTATTTTGTCACAGCATCAAGAAACCTGACTACTCCCAAAATATTTCTCAAGAAAGAGCATTTTCTACTAAAGAATGATTTACCATCCTCTGAGAGCTCAAGAGTGAATGAGATGCCAGGAATTTAGCTCAGTGGTGCCACACCTGCCGTGCAAGCACAAGGTCTTGAGTTCAATCCCTGGTACTGCCAAAAAACCCCAAAACAACAACAAAAACCAAGGAGTAATGAGATAATCACAACAACTGATTTATTTAGTGCACTAAACTTCATCTCTGTGCTACAAAGACAGTTACTTCTGGGCATTGGAAAGCAGCTGATCAATTTTGAATAGAAAATACTTCAATTATCAAAGATACATGATTAAAGACAAGCTCTGACCCACTATGTTTGATGTCAAGCAAGTTTATTTGAGTCATGCAATTTCAGGGTGAAATTGAGTCCTGATTTGAAATTTTGATATATTCTTGATCATGAGTTTTTTTTTTTAAAGATGGAAAAAATAATATTTTATTTTTTATTTTATATTTTCTTATTTTTTCCCCTTCGCTTGCCCTCCCTTCACCCCCTCCACCCTTTCCTATTTGCAAAGACCTTGTTTCCATTTTCTTCTCTTCTCATATTTTTTCCATTCCCTTTTTTCCCTTCTCCTACACCTCCCAATTCCCCTGCTCTTTTAGACCTGTTCTTCCTGTTACACAATATCAGTTATACATTTTTTAAATTACAGTATTAAGATCTAGGAGACATTACCACAGATTTTTCAGAATTTAAAAGGATATAGAAAGCATATTACAAAAATGTTTTTGAAATAACTTTGACAACTTTGAAGAAGTAACTTAGAAGACAAATTAATGAAACTAACTCTGGAGGAAATATAAAATTTGAATAGCACCTATTAAAGAAAGTATATTCCTAGATTGAAAATCTACCTATATGACAACAGCAGGCTCATAAACATTTTAACTGATAAATTATATCAAACAATTAAAGCAGAAAAAAGAAGGAACACTTCTCCCCTCATTTTAGGAAATCAACATTGTGCTAATCCTAAAACTGGATAAAGATAATAGAAGAAAAAAGTATGAACATAGATAGAAATTTGTTTAACAAAACAAACTCTTAGAAGTCAGATCTGGCAGGATGTAGAAAGTGGTTTTGTTATAGGGATGGCAGTGTTGGCTCAGCATTGGAAGATCCGTTTCCAAAAGTCATCATTTTAACAGAGGAAAGGAGAAAGCCATATGATCCTGTCACTAGTTGGAGAAAAAGTATTGGACTAAATTCTACAGCTGTTCATGGTAAAAACTATCAGGAGACTAGAAGTAGAACAGAACCTTCTCAACAGATCAAAGACATGTACTCCATACTTCCAACAAAAACTCCTTCTATGAATGGAGATGATACAATGCTTTCTCCCTAAAGTGGGGAACAAGGGAATACATTCCTACTCTTCATCTGTCCAAAATAGTCTGGCAATAAAATGACATAACTAGGATAGGATTGGCACGGCAGAAGCAAAATCTTTATATGTAGATGGAATGATCATCTACAGAGAAAATACTAAGAAATCTCTAGGAGCCCTTAGAACTTGTACTTGAATTTAGCAGGATTAGAAAACACAAGGTATATATAAAAATTCAGGTCTGTGTATACTTGCTATAAATGAAGAACTGGATATTGAAATTGTAAAGTTATGTAGGAGTACAAAGGACCCAGAAAAGCCAAAAACAAAAACAAAAACAATGTTGGAAGACGTTTAGCACCCAATTTTAAGACTTCTTCTAAAGCTACAGTAATCAAGGCACTGTTGGTGTAAGGAAAGACATATAGATCATTGGAATAAAACAGAGAATCTAGAAATAGAACCACACATATATGGTCCACTGAGTTTTGAAAGATTATTTAACATTAGCATGTTATAGAATATAAACTCGATTCAAGAGCTGAGGAAGAGATAGTGTCTTCAGCAAATGGCACTAGAACACCTGGTATCCATATATAAAAAATTAACCTCAACCATTTTTTCCATACATGAAAATAACTTGAAGGGATCTATGAACCTAAATAAAAAAGCCTAAAAGTGTAAAACTTTAAGAAGAAATTATAAGGGAAAATATTTATGAATTCAGGGTAGGCAAGAACTACCTAGGATACAAAAACCATGATGTATAAAAGAAAAAAAATTGGTGAGTTTCCATCAAAATTTAGAACTTTAAATGACATCATTAAAATGAAAAGTAGTCCTTGAACAGACCATATTTACAATGCATATAACCTATGAGCAGAATATATAATGAATTCTTAGAGCTCATTAATAGACAACCCAATTAAAATGTAGACATAAGAAGATGATGATAAATAGCCAGTATAGCACAAGGAATGGTGTGCAATTCTAGAATCAGAAAAATACTAATCAGTATAATAATAAGATTGAATTATACACTCATTAGAGAGATGAAGTCAAAAGTTTTAAAAGCCTTGTCATGACTTTTTCTTTTTGTTGAATTCTCCCCCTTTGTGTTTAACTTGTCGTGACCAATGGATTCATTCTGCTGGGTTTCCTGGGGTTGTGATCCTCATTGTCTTTTCCTAGGGTATTGTCTAAAATTTTTTGGAGTGCCGGTTTGGTGTTCATGAAGTTCCTGAGGTGCTCTTTATCATGAAAGCATCTTATTTCTCCATCAATTTTGAAAGATAGTTTTGCAGGGTACATCAATCTGGGTTGGAGGCTGTTTTCCTTTAGGGTTTGAAATACATCACTCCAAGCTCTTCTTGCCTTGAGGGGTTGCATTGAGAAGTCTGCTGTGATTCTGATGGGCTTTCCTTTGTATGTGATTTGTTTCTTTTCTCTCACTGCTTATAGAATTTTATTCTTCTGTTGGATTTCTGGAATCCTAACTATTATATGCCTATGTGTAGATTTTTTTGATTAAGGTTAGCAGGAGTCCGATATGCCTCATTTATCTGTATGTCAAGTTCTTCTCCCCTCCTTGGGAAGTTTTCTGCCATCACTTCTGTGAAGAGTTTTTTTTATGTCATCTGCACTCTCTCCTCTTTCTTCATTGACTCCAATCAGTCTTATGTTATTCTTCTTTGCATCGTCTAGGAGCTGCTGGATTGATTTCTCATGTTCCCTTACAATTTTAAAGCAATTTTTCTTTTCCTCCTCACTAATTGCAATCTTATCTTCTATATGTGAAATTCTATCCTCACATTGGTTCATTCTGCTGCGTAGACTTTCAATGGAGGTTTTAATCTCCTGGAAATCTGTTTGTATCTGTTTTATGAATTCCATTTGTTTCCTATGTTGGGATTCCATCATGTTCCTCAGATCCTCTATTTTTTTTATCTATGTCCTCTCTAGATTTATTAATCATGTTTTGCACCATGAGCAAAACCTTCACTGTTATCTGAGTAATTATTTCTGATTTCATTTTTCCCAGATCCTCTTTTGTTGCCAGTTCAGAGAGTCCAGGTGGTTGAACATCAGATTTTCCATCTTGTTTCCCTTTGGGGTTGCTGTAGGTGATCTGGAAGTCTGTTTTTGAGGCTTGTTTATGTGTTTTCTCATTTCCAGGTGGGGGGAGGTGCTTCTGGCACCCACGCGGCTCACCTTCTCTGCCCTAGGAGCTTGGGATGGCAGCGGGGGAGCTTCCTTCTGGGTGCTGGGACCAGCTGAGCTTCACTGCCCTACGAGTCTGGGATGGAGATCATGAGATGTTTTTGACAATTGGTTTGAATTTATAAAAAAAAAGTATTGCACTAACCTATCATTAATGTTTTGGTAATATAATTTGAATCTGTGGACAGACCTTCTTATGATTTAGATCTATTGAGATAAAAACATTTAAACTCTAACAAGGCCTCATTTCTTTTCTTCATCTTGAATCCTTGTGAAATTCAAGGTATTATTATGGATCAGAATTACATTGACCCAAATGTAGTTTATATGGATGTTCATTGAAGTGTTATATAAAGAAAGAGGGCTATACACAGATGAGACACCTCATGATTGAGCAAAGAAAGGCTTTGGAATGAAGGTGAGGGCTCTTTCAATATCTGCTTTCTTCTTCCCATTGAAAGACCTTTTCTTTTTAACCTAGACTCCCATTTTCCTGGATTGCATGCTTTATTGTTGTCTTTAGTCAGTGCCTTCAATAAGGACATGGTTTTCTACATCACTAGCTTATATAAGATTCTGCATTTAAGAAAAACTTAGTGATTCAGCCTTGGCATTCAATTTACAATGACTTGTGAAATAAGGTTTCCACTGAGGGTGAGTGCATTAGTGGATAACACAAAATTCACATCCCCTGAGAGCTTCCATCCAAGGAGAGAACTACAATTCTACCCACAGGTGAACAAGGTAGCAGCTTAAGTCTGAGCCCCAAAGACTTCAGATATTGGTTTGTGTGACTCAAACTGCAAGACCACAAGTACTAAAGGCAACATTCCTTGTTTTGTGCAAAGAGGTTTAATATTATTATATTATATAGGTAGTTACTAAGAGAGCAGTTTCTGACTCCTCATTTGTCACGCTGATCTCTGCTTTCTCAATATCATTTACAGCAATCTGCTAGAGCAAGACAGTAGCCAGTCTTCTTCTGGTTTTTCTTGCATCTGAATATACATTTGCCTCCATGTTTGTAGCAACTGTAAGGATTGCTTATAGCTGTAGTAGAATCTAAAAGAAAAAAAAGTTGTTATACCATAAGCACCATGGCAGGAAAAACATAAACCCATGTGCTGCTGTGACCTTCTGTACACCTTATTGAGTTTCTTTCCCAGTGCTGTGGTTATTTTTTCAGGGTAATGCAACATCACCCAAGGGTGATTTTCATCCCATTTTGACCAGGCATGCACTGGTACCTTTGCAAAGGACATGCATTTTTCTAGAGCCAGAACACTCTAGAACCAGAATGTTCTAGATCCAGAATGTCCTAGAAGTCTCTGATCTGTGACCCCCAGTTTGGGTCAGACAAAAGCTCCACAAGGCAGCCTTCCTAGAAAAATGTTGCCTTTCATTGATCTCACCTCCTTCTGTTCACACAGGTCTACCTTTCCAGCATGAGAATAGCCAGTAGGGAACTATTTTAACTGTTTCTTTTCTAAGTAATTTAATTCACCATTTGAACTGAGGTGAGAGAACAACCAAGTACCTCAAAGATTAGACATTGTTTTATGACTCTTGACACCTAAAGTTATGTACAGTTGGAAATAAAACTAACTGCAAACTCGAACTTCTCAAACATTGTACTTAGTATCTGGTTTCTGGTCCTACTCCTATCCTTCCTTCCTTTGCTCCTCCTTCCCTCGTTCTTTCTCTCTTCCTGGCATTGTTTTAAGCATTGGCACATAGCAAGCTATCTGGTGTCTCTCAAAAACTCAGTTTTCTTCAGTTAACACAGAACCATAAACAAGCTGACAAAATGAAGCTTTTTCAATATAATTTCTATGTGATTCATGATCTCAGGTTTAGTTTCCCAGTTTCATTTCCCCATCACTATCTCATCCACTGTGCTCTTCCACTTTTTCATTCCTTTTATTCCATTTCCACAATGTCAAGGGTGAAATAAGGCTCAGACAGGCAATGTCTGACATGCCACTTGAAGGGAGCCTAGAGCAGCTAACTCACAAGAGACCTGTCCACAAGAGCCCCCCTCTGCAAAGACAAAAGAATAGAGAATTCCACAAGTATAGGCTGGGCTTGATTATTCTACAGGATTCTCCAGGGTACCCAATGACTCCACTGTTTGGTGATCTATAAAATATGTTCATCATTTCTATACATGAATGTGAAAGTGCTTACTATTACTGAAAATGTCCTAAGGAAAAAACAAAACATCACCCCAGCCTTTAGTCATAGTAAGCTGTCTTGGCTAGAGGAATAGTGAGGACACAAGACAACAAGTGCAGTTTGGCTTAGATGTAGCTGTGCGTTGACACTTAGACTCTGAAACATTTTTTTATGTTGTTGCAAATGGTGTTCAGTTCCATCAAGTAATCCATACAATCAAATTGGTAAAAAAAAAATCTGCTTAGGGAAGAAGAGGAGGAGGCAGGGAAAGAAGGAAGAGAGAGAAAGGGAGAAGCAAAGGGAGAAGGGAGAAGAATGTAGAGGGAGGAGTGGGAAGGGGAGGAGAGAAGGAGGGAGAGAGAAGAAGGAAGTAAAAGGAGAGAAAGGTGCCATGGTGACAGAGTCAGGGAAAGAATGAGAAAGAAGTAAAAGGAGTTAGAGACAGGAGGAAAGAAAGACAGAGACAAAGAACAAGACTGGCTTGAGGCCAAGGGAGTGGGACAGAGAGAGAGAAAGAAAGAGAGAGAGAGAGAGAATATCAACTCCACCTTATATTGTGAACTCTTCTGTTTCTCTTCCCACCTTACCTGGAAGCATCAGTAAAAATACGATGAGGATGGAGAAGAGAAAATGAAGAATCCTCATTGCTGATAGCTGACAGCTGCTGAACTTGGAGGCAGAGACACATGAGGCAGTGGAGCACAGTCTGCTTTGAAAGGTGCTGGCCCCTGGGGTAGATTTCTGCACTGGCTGCAGGTTTTAACTGGTGTGTCAGGCGAACACCACTTAGAGAACGAAGCACATGCAGGGCTCTTTATGCAAACTCTCTCCTGCCTGGAACCAGAAGCTTCTTCCTGCTTTGTTTGTTCAGGCTTTGGAGATGATGGGGTGTGGGGCTGGGCTTGACCCATGGTGGCATAGATTTAGGGCAGGTGATGGCAAGCTCACTTGTCGAGCTGCTCTCCAGTTGTCTGCTATTCCTGAGACTCAGATGATGGATTCAAGCTCATTCTTCCATCCCTGTGTGCATTTAACAGCAAGGATGAATCTGGGCTTGCTGAGTTCCTGAGTTCCAAAAGGTGATCCTGGCTATGGTTGCAGAGAAAGGGAGATGAGTCCGCATCGTTCCAGTTTACCACAAGATGGTGAAATTCATATGAAAGGTCTTCAGAAATTCATCCATGGTGCAGGGACTGAGTTAGATGTGTGTGCAGCTTCCTTTCATAGAGAAATGCTGGGAAAACACCATTGTCTTTGGATAGGTGTTCCTGGGTTACGTAGGGCAAGGTGAATGAGAGATGCGTGCAGTCATTCTGGCCACATCCAGCTCCAGAAATCTTCCACATTTCCTAATCAAAGTTTCTTAGATTTATGCTGACGTCAATGCTGAGGGGTATGGTTGTCCTTTCGATGCTGCATCCCAACACTGAGTGGGGTTCCCAGCACTTCCACACACTTTCAGACTCTATCGCTGGAGTCAGTTCTGGAGGTGCCCTGTGGGTCAGGGGGTTGCAGCTTCCCTGGGGTCCCCCAGAACCTCTGTAAAATGGAAAAGCCATTGCTGGCCACAACAATGGACAGAGTTTGTGCTACAGGGCAGGGCGAGGGTTTTCTAAGAGAAGCTAAGAGGTCTGATATGCTTTCTACATAAAGGAAGTTTAAAGAGACAAGCACTTAGGAAAAACATCTATTAGTAATGGTCATTTAATTAGAAATATGATGGAGGTCCATGCAAAGTGCTGGGAGAATAGATAAAGTAGGAGAACCTCTTAATTTACAGTTCCATGCATTAGAGGCCGGTCATGGTTTTCTGCTGGTCAGAGATTTTTTTTTTAATCAAAGCGTAGTAATTGTATATACTTATCGAGTTTAGTGTGATATTTCATTGCACACATACAGTATCCAATTACAAAATCAGCATAATTGTTTCTTTGTACTGGATCATCTAGAACCTTCTCTTGTAAATACTTTGAAATATGTCATGGATTACTGCTAACTGTAGAAAAGCTATAGATTGAGTTCACAATGCTCAGCAATCCAGAAACTCGGCTCCTATAGCCAAGAGAGAAGGAAGCCTGGCTACTGCTCCTGCTGGCAGCAGAACTTGATGTTACTGAACTTGATGGTGCTGGTTTTAGGTACATGTAGAACGCAAGAGTTGTGGTATGAGGAAGGTTTCCAGTCAGATTTCAGAACATGGCCTGAGAGGCCAGGCAGCATTCCCCTGAGAGGGCAGTGGGTAAAGTTGTGAGTATGAGGCTGAAGGTGGAGTGGAGACCCCAGAAGGTTGGAGAAGCGAGGCACATGGATCATCTGAAAAAGAGCTTCAAGGAGGGAGCAGAGCGGGGCCAGAGAGAAGCCATGGGAGCTGCAACCACTGATAGTGGCATAGGGGGAGAGCCACCAAGTCCTTTGGAGTTCACATCTTACGACAGATCCCTCTGGATGCTGGACTTGGACTTCACATTTGCCCTGTGGATTCTGTACTTGCTTTGGTCCCATTCCTTTCAATTCCCCTGTTTATACCTTTTGGAATGGAAATATTTATCTTATGCCACTGTATGTTGAAAGCGACTTTCTTTTCATTTGTACAGAGGCTCACAGCTAAGTTCACCTTAAATCTCAGAGGAGATGTTGGACGTGGACTTTTCAGCAATACTTTTCAGTTAGGGTTTTGGCAACACGTAGAGATGGAGCGAATGCCTTTTGTAGAAAGGGATGCACATGAAACCTTTGGGGGCCAGGGTAAGAATGCGATGGCTTGTATCTAGATGTCCCCTCAAAGCCTCATGCTCTATTAGGTGGGGCTTTTTGGAGGTGGCTGTATTTAGGGTGTGTAAAGTGAATTAAGGGTGTGATATTGAGATTAAGGTGTGGATAATGAATGCCCCACTCTGGGCATGACTGACAATCATCAATAGCTTGTTGCTTGGATAGAACACAAAAGGAAAGAAAGAAGACAGGCTGCTGCTCCTGCTTGCTGCTCACTGCCTTCTGCCTGCCATGCTTATGGACTGTGATCCCCATTTGCTATGCTGACTATGGACTGAAACGTCTACAAACTGAGCTGAAATAAACCTTTCCTCCTCTAAGCTTGGGTGTTGAGTATTTTGCCTCAGTCATGCAAAAAGTAACCAGGGTATCATCATTAGTTTATATCATATTATAACTAAATTTAAGGAAAACTTGGTACAACTCAACTATGTTATTTAACATGTAATAATCATTGAGCTAAGGTCTCCACTGAATGGTGAGTGCATGAAGGAATAAGAAACTCAGTACCCACTGACAGCTTCCATCCAAGGAGGGGACTACAATTCACCCACATGTGAACGATGTGTCACTGAGCAAGAAGCAGTGCCTGAAGGAAAATGAGCAGTTGTGAAGCACGGAGGATGGGGGTGGGGGGGGCTCCTCTGGCTCTGGGAGGAGGTGGACTTGGAGTTGGGCAGAGTGTACAGTGTGGATAAGGGTTTGCAAGGGGAAGGAACAGGAGGAGAGCAAGCTATGCATCAGGAAAGCACCAAGACTATCAGAAGAAGATCTGGGGACCAGAGGGGATGATGTTCGTCAACCTGGAAGCACACAGAAGTCCAGCCATGGTGGCCTGGTCACCTTGTGGAGAGATTAGAGCTGGCTCCCAGATGCAGACATTGTGTGAGTCAAACTGCAAGACCAGCACAGTTACTAAAAGGCAAGATTTTTTTGTTTTCAGCAAAGTGGTTTAATCTCATTTGATTTTACAGGTTGTTTTTCAGGGCGAAGATTCTGGCTCCACATCGGTCAAGATGGGCTCTTAGCATCTGTACTATTATCCGAAGCACTTGGTTAGAAGCAGGCTGCAGGTGCAGATCCATGCCTGGTGTTTATCACACTTGAATGTGCGCGAGCCTCCCTTTTTGTAGCAAGTAAGGATCACTTATAGCTTTAATAGAATCTAAAAGAAAACAATAAAAATCAAAGGTAACTGAGTTTCATTCCTGCAACACCATTTCAGAAAAGACACAGCCCCATGTGGTTAGGCCTTTTGTTTACACTAGTGCGTGTCATTATCCGGGCTGGGGTTTATTCCACCAGGACAATGCAACATGACTCAGGGATTGTTTGCACCTTTACCAACAGCCTGACGTTGCTGCTTTGCAGGAGATACTTTTCTCTTAGGATCAGGCTGTGAAGGCTCTGATGCATGCCACGCAGTTCAGGTCGGAGAGCAGCTGTCCAAGGCAGTCTGAGCAGAGGCCGTTTACCTGTCAGTGGCCCCAGTCCTGGACACACAGGCTAGCAGTTTCCACCTTGAAATGGTCAGCGATGACCTATTTTAACTTTTTGTTGTCCTGCTCATTTGATTTATTAGTTATTTGACCTGGGGCGGGAACAAAGGAATGCAACTCCAAATAGAGAAGTTGTTTCATGAGAATTTAGTGTATATGTAATTTATAGCTGTAAGTATTCACTTACAAAACATAAATCTCAATGAGATTGTTTCTTATATGTGACATGTGGTTTAACGGCCTTGCCCCTCCTGCCTCCTCCCTCCCTCTTTGTCTTGCTCCACTCCTGGTATCTTCTAAGTGTTGGCACCACTCAAAGTTTCTGATGTCTCTCAGAACCTCGGAATACTGAGGCCACAGGTGCAGCTGACAGAAGGAGACTTTCCCATGGAAGTTCATCTGATTCACAACCTCAGGTTGTAGCCTCACATCTTCCTTCTGTCTCTCTCAATCCCATCCTCCCTTCCACTTCCTCTTCCACTTGCTCATCCCTTTTATTCTACGTCCATAATGTCAAGGATTAAATAAAGATCAGACATGCAGTTTGGGAAGCCATCCTGCTCAGTGAGACCAGGAGAGCTCTGCATCGAGTGTGTCCACAGGACGACTTCTGCAAAGTCCTGTGAAGTACAATAGATTTGGTCTAAAATTGTGCTTAGAAGAGAGAGAGAATAAGGTACAGAAAGAAGGGAGTGCAGAACTAATAATGTAGAAGACAGCAGAGTGGGGGCGTGGAGGAGACAGGTAGAGGGAGAAGGAGAAGAAAGAAAAATGAGAGATAGAAAGACAGAGAGAGAGACAGACAGAGACAGAGAGAGAGAGAGAGACTCTCCCTCGTCTCCATGGTGAGCAGTCTTATTCCCTAGCTGTCCTACCTGGAAGGGGGAGCAGGAACACCAAGAAGAATGTGAAGATGACATGCAGGACCCTCGTGGCTATAGCTGGTGATCTTCTCCAGCAGGGACTAGAGAGGTAGCCGAAACAGGTCCCCTGCTATAGGTCCAGGTGTGTGGTTCAGGGGTGGCTGCAATTCTAAGCATTACAGGGATTAAAAACTTGATACCTTTTCTGCTGTCAGAAGAACGGCCTTTAGAGAGCGGGGAGCACAGTCTAACTCAGACTCCTGCCGATTTGCCCTGCTGCTGGGGCCGGGGGCTCCTTCCTTCCTGTTCCTTTGGGTCCTGGTGTGAGTGGAGTGGGGGTTTGGCCAGTGGTGGGGGCTTTGGGCTCACTGCCTGCTCAGTGGACTTTTAGCTGTGCTAGATTTTGCTGCTCCTGCAGCCCTGTCGAGTTTCGGTCTCATTGCTCCATCTCTGCTCATATCCAGTGCCATGAAACTATACTTTCTAAATCCAAAAGTTCCCAACCATTGCCCCAGCTTTGGGGTCTGAGGGAATAAAGACAGGAGCCCATCTCCCCACATTATCAAAGATTCATAAAATTCATGTGAAAATTCTCAGAATTTCACCACCCACCCAATGGGACAGGCACCAAGTCAGTTAGGTCTGCTTTTTGTTTCTGTAGAAAAAGAAGCCAGGAGGACACCAGTGTGGCCCAAAGGATCCCCCATTTCCTTGCAGGACAGAGGTGAGCAGATTGTCCTATCCCCTGGCTGCATCCAGCCCTAGGAATCCTCCACACCACAGGGCCACGGTTTCTTGGATTTCCACGGGCATCAATGCCGAGGGCTTGGTTGCACTGAATGCTGTGGGGATTCTGAGGGGAGTCACAGAGCTCTTTCTGTCCCCCAGATGAGGGCTGCTCTGAGGACCAGTTCTGAGCCACCCCACGGTTGGGCTGGAGGAGGCTAGGCTCCCTCAGTCCCCCTGCTGCTCTGTGACATGCAGAAGCCATCTCAGCCCTGGCAGCGTGCAGTCTGTGCTGGAGCTCAGGGGTGAGGATGTTCAGAGAGAAACTAAAGGTCATTTCCTCCTTTCATCTAAGTGATGTTCAGACAGAGCATGGCATAGACAGAAATCTCTCACTTAGGGTCAATTTTGATTTGGACAGTGATAGAGATTTGAGCAGATTATTTGGTAGTAGAGGAAGGAGGAAGAACTCTCCATTTACAGCTTTACACTTTAAAAACACGTTTTTCCATGGGTCAGACACATTTATTTTAAAGTGGTACAGAGTAATCCTGTGTATGCTCATATGCACTACATTGTGGTATTTCAATGGGTGCATTCACTAATGAATGTGACAAAATCAATGTGACCATTTCTTTGTGCTGTGGACATCAGAAACCCTCTCTTCTAGCCGTTTTGAAGTAGGTAGTGAATTAGTGTAAGCGGTACTGGCCCTACTGTGCAGTACAACATCAAAGCTTAATCCTTCCACCTGCATGTTGCCTCTCAACTCCCTTTTCTCGTCAGCACACACACTGCCTTTCCTGGCCTTGTAACCACTTTTCTACTCTCAGATCAGAAATATTTCTAAAGGAAGTTGGGATGACGCTGTGTGTCCGCAAGATGGGCAGTGGCCTCCTGATTCAGAGGGGCTGTTGGAACTTACAGACAAATTCCCACTGGACCAGAGCTGTAGTCAACAGAGCACCTCGGCCTTCGCCAGGGCCCTGGTTCCCCATGAGCTGAGCAGATCGGTATTGGGAAGCTTGAACATTGTACCCAGAATCCAACACCATGTCTTGCAGCCCAAGGGGGCTCATAGAGCAAAGAAGGCGAATCCAGTCTACACGTGCTGAACTCTTTCACTCAGGTTTTGGGGCAAGAAGCAAACATCATCTGCTTGTCAGTTTTCTGTCGCTATGACAAAATAGATGAGAAGATTTACTTAAATGAGGAGGTTCATTGGATCAGGGTTTCAGAGGTGTCCATCTTTTGTTAATTGGCTTCATTGCTTTTGTTCCTGAAGCCTGGAAGGGAGGCAGAACATCAAGTTGGGGGGGCAGATGGTGGGGCAGGGCTGCTCATCTCATGGCAGCTGGGAAGGAGAGAGGGACAGAGACAGAGACAGAGAGAGACAGAGACAGAGAGAGAGACAGAGAGAGACAGAGATAGAGAGACAGACAGAGATACAGAGAGAGTCAGAGACAAAGAGATAGAAAGAGAGACAGAGACAGAGAGAGTCAGAAACAGAGACAGAGAGAGTCAGAAACAGAGAGAGACAGAGACAGAGAGAGACAGAGAGAGTCAGAGACAGAGAGACAGAGACAGAGAGAGAGACAGAGACAGAGAGAGAGACAGAGAGACAGAGAGAGTCAGAGACAGAGAGAGAGACAGAGAGACAGAGAGAGTCAGAGACAGAGATAGACAGAGACAGAGAGAGTCAGAAACAGAGAGAGACAAAAACAGAGAGAGACAGAGAGAGATAGAGACACAGAGAGAGAGACAGAGAGAAGGAAATTCAGGGTCTCAATGTCCCCTTTCAGGGCAGCACCCCAGTGACTTAACCTGCTACAATTAGGATCCAATTCCAGAAGTTTTAATCACCTCTCAACAGCAGCAAAAGATGGCAACCAAGCATAGCACATGACCTTCAGGGGTCATTGAGATAGATCTAAACCACAGCACATCATGACCTGCACCCTGAATACCTCGTGAGCATACTGAAGAATAAGAGCCCCACATGTATAACAATGACGCACCGATGAAAGAATGGCTTTAATATTATTTAGTATGCAATCGATATTCTCAGTCCCTCTGATGCTTCAATAGGGGCTTCATAGTTATTGACATTTTCCTGTCCATTTTAAATCTTCAGTCACACAATGAATCAGATTTTGTCTCTATCTTTTTCAACAATGAATCTTTTTTAAAATTATTTTTTTGCTACAGTTTTGCTATACATAATGATCACATTCATCACAGGGAATTTGTACCTGTACATAATAAGTCTTAATTATTTTTTCCCATTTCCCTCCCCTCCCTTCAATCCCTCTTCTCTTCCCCATTTACAAAACTTTGTTTCCATGATTTTCCTTCCAATCTTTTTTTTTAAACCCTAGTCCCTTCCCCTTCCTTGTTCCTCTTTTTATTTGAACATTTTCTTCCTATTTCTCAGTATCTATCATCCATTTTGCTCCTTATTTACCCTTTGGATTTCTCACATGAGAAAAACAATGTGATATTTAAACACGTGCATCCATTTTATTTCACTAAAAATTACATTGCAAGATGCATCCATTTACCTATAAGTAAGTGTCTTAAGTTTATCCCTCTTTAGGGCGGAGCAGTACTCCATTGTATATAAAAACTACATTTTCTTTATCCATTCATCTTTGGATGCTCATATACAATCCTGGCTGCTCCCAAAATTTAGCCATTATAAATTGTGCTGCTAAAAATACAGGTGTGCATAAATAACTGTGATACGCTGCTTTTAACTCTTTTGGGAAGAGACCTAGAAAGGGAATCAGTGGGTCAAATGGAACTTTCAGTTTCAGTTTTTTGAGGACTGTCCATATTGACTTCCATAGTGGTTGCACCAATTTACACTCTCACCAGAAGTGGGAGCTTATAGCCTTGCCGGAATTTGTTATTGGCTGATTTCTTGGTAAGAACCATTCTTTGTGGAGTGAGATGGAATCTCAGTGTCATTTTAATTTGCATCTCTCAAATTACTAGTGGTGCTGAACATTTTTCATATATTTCTTTGCCATTTCTACTTCTTCATCTGAGAAGTGCCTATTCACTTTGATGTCCATTTTTGGATTGGGTCTTTAAATATGGGGGAGGGCCTGATTTTTGGAGTTCTTTATATATTCTAAATATTAGTCATGTGTCCGAGGAGAACCTGGTAAATTTTTTCCCCATTCTATGGGTTGCCTCTGTACATTGCTGGTTGTTTCTTTTGCTGTGCAAAAGATTTCTAATATCATGTGACCTCAGCTGTTGATTCTTACAGGAGTGAATGCCTCAGCAGCATCTTAATCCCTTTCATGAAAAGGAGCTTCATTGAGTTTCAGAAGTTGAATTAACTTAACTTAGTAGTTCCTATTTTTTATGTTTTATGTTTTTTATTTTTTATGTTTCTTTTTTATGGCATTAATTCTAATTCATCCTTCCTAAATGACTCATGAGCTTGCAATTATTAAAAAATGCATTGCCATGTAAAGATTTGACCACTCAAGGAGGTAAATTTCTCCTCGCCTCTGTTCTGACCCCAGGGAATGACCCACAGCACTGGAGCATGGACCTTTTGTCCCACCTGGGTCTCAGTGGACATTGCAGCCTGTTGCAGTGTTAAGGCTTAGGTCCAAACTGTCCCAGCATGCTCCAGTGTTCAGAGGCGGGGCTACTGGGGGGTAAGTGCTCCCTGGAAATGGCTCATCAGTGGGCTAATCTGTTACTGAGTCCTAGCTTACTGTGCTGTTGGAGGTGGGGCCTGGTGGGGGAGGTGGTCAAGGGGTGCGACCTGGAGGCTGCATTCTGTCCGCCCCCCACTTTGCATCTTGACTGCTCTGCACTGTCTTCTGGCTACACCTTCTCTGCCCTGGAGCAGCTGACCCTCTGAAACCCTGCAGACTCCTTTAAATTGTAGGTGTCAGGTATGTTGTCCTGGTGACAAGGAATCTGGCTAATAATGCAGAGGAGGCAAAGTTGATCTGAAATGTGAAGATCGCTGAGAAGCACACAATCTACCCAGAAGACTCATGACCTCAGCATGGCTTCGCAGGGACTGGGCTGAGTTCTCCTCGGGAGTTCTGGGGGTGCAACTGCTGCTTTTGGCATTGTGTAAGGTGACTCTCTGCCCTGACAACCAAGCTCACTGGAGACAGTTTCCCAGAGGGAACTATTTGTCCCTCAAAGGATGGGTTAGTAGCTTGACTCAGCCACGCACAGCCTTACCATAAACCAGAGGACAGGAATTACAGGATTTGAGGACTTGTACACTTTAATGAAAATCTAAGTTAATTGGTTCTCATAAGCTCGAGGCCATGCAAGGCTGTGAGAGAATGTCCCCACTGGCCCTGGGTTGGGGAGAAACCTCACGGTCGGTTCCTTCACCCGGAGGTAGACGCTGTGTCTCCAGATGTTCCCTTGCGACAGGTGACAGAATGGAGCCCGTGTGTCTGTTACAAGGTGGCTCAGGACACCAGGCAAGAGGGAGAAGTCTCCTTCACACTGAGAGACTTTCAAAAAGCAAAGTCTTTCACATCTTGGATTTTGGAAACTGACTTTTCTCAGTAGCAAGCATGCAGTTAAGAAAAGCAACTTCTAGTGGTTCCCATTTTGTGGCCAGGGTGGTCCTCAGGGCTCACATGGGGACCCGTCCTCGGGGGGCAGGGGCCATGCTGGGACACATTCCTCTGTCACCATCGCGTCCTTCTCCATAGTGCTTCCTCCCAGCTGGTGTTTGGTAAGTGTAACCCGGAGACAGCAATGCAGGTACGTGCGGAGGGTGAGCGAGTCAGGGACAAGGTGTCCAGGCTCACGCCCAGGGCCCGGGGAGGCTGGCCTGGCTGCCTGGAGCAGCCCCGGGTAGCTGGGCAGCTGGGAAGAAGGCTGCTGGCAGTGACAGCTGAAGGAGCAGCAGCAGCCGTGACCTGAACCCAGCAGGGAAAGGGGCGTCTCCGTGTAAGAAAGCCTGGGACTCCACATCTTTTCATCTCCAGAGCAGCTCAGAACCCTCATTCACACCTGGCCCGGACTCCAGGACAAACCCAGGGTTCAGGCAGCAAAATGTGGGAAAAGCACAGACCAAGTGCGGCACCTGGGCCAGGCAGGGGAGTGCTGGGAGGTACCAGAGCTCTCCAGGGGCTCAGAACCCCAAGGAGGTTAGCCAGTCTCAGAGTGGACACGAACTTACAGGCAGGAGCGCACAGCAGCAAAGCGCTACTTCCACGGGAAGCTTCAGATAAATCAAGGACGATTTTACAGTTGAATTTTGCTTCTTACCGAAGACACAGCCATTGAATGCATCAACAGGAGTTTTGAATTAATAACAAATCATGAAGGCGTTTTCACTCTTAGTGTGTGGGCCTCCACATTTTCCTGGAAACATCAGAAGAAATGTTAAAATTCTGCTGTATAAGTAACAATTTAAAATTCAGTTTGGTGTTACATGAACCTGATGTTTAAATAGTTAAATCTTTTAATAACTTTTTCATAAAAAATTTCTAATTCTAGCTACATTAAGATTTATGTTTCAAAATTATCTTAATGCACTGCCTGTGCAATACTCTTTATCCAGCTGCATCAGCAGATTTCTGTAAAAAAAAATGCCGCTCCAAGTCTGTTGGTGAGATAACAGATGAATTTGCAATTCTGCTAATAAAATATTATTATTTAGTCTACTAAAATTATGACACCAAAACTATCATCTTACAATTTGAAAGCTTATGTTGTTATTTCTCTGTAACTGTTATCCCTTTTATAAAATTATAAATTTTTTAAAAGAAAAAGCTTATCACTCACTGCCTCTAACACATTTCTTTTCTTGGTCTTTGCACAAGCAGCTCCCATGTTTTCATTTTGATTTTAGCTTTGCAAATTCTATAGCCAGCCCTCTTTTGGCCGCTGTTACCTAAGTGACACCATTCAGTCCTCGTCTGCAGACCGCGGGATAGCGCGGCTCAGTTTCACAGGATCCTCCAAGCACTAGGAGACACGTCCAAGGTCATCTCAAGGTCACGTGGCTGCCATGTCCCTGCCAAGGAAACCAGCCTCTCTTCCAAGTCCTGTTGCTCTCTTCCCTTCTGCAGCCACCACGGTGTTGAAACGACTTTGCCCCTTTGCTCCCCACTGCCTCAGAGCTGGAACAACTCTGCAAACGCCAGCCTCCCCTGGTACTGCTGGCATCCTCCCCAACCTACAGAAAACAGCAGGATCCAGAACACGGGGGCTTTGTAAGGGAGGAGCGTGGCCGCTCACGACTGCCACCGTGTGGTAGTTCCTTGTCTATGGCGCCGCGAGGTGTGGGTTCTTATCCCATTTGCCGGAAGCCAGCGCCTACACCCAAGGCATCTGGGAATTATATTTTTCTCCTTAATGAACACAGTGAGAGTTACAGTGTTTTTACTGATCTTCTCAAAATCAGCTTTTATTTTTAAAAATTTTATTGGGTGCCTATTTTATTTATCTACTTGTATCTTTTCTATTTACTTTAACTTCTTTTTTCTAGTTTCTAGTGGAGTGTCATTTGTGAGTTTTCCTACTTTATTTTACAGAAATATCTGTTGCTATAAAATTCCCTCTCAGCACTGTTGTAGCTGTATTTCTATAAACTTGGCAATACTCTTTTCCTTTTTGATCACTTCAAAATATTTTATAATTTCTCTTGTGATTTATTCTTGAATGGTTAAAAGCAAGCTGATTAATTTCTAAATAGTTGGGAATTTTTTCAAGATGTCTGTTTATCAATATTGTGTAAATTCCACTGTGACCAGATGACCTATTTTGTATGCTTTTAAATTGTTTGGGGTGTTTTGAAACTTGTTTTATAACTCAGTCAGGACTATGTTGAGTGACACTTTAATGCATTCCACTCTTCTGGGTGGAGTACTCTATAAATTTCAAAAGGTCACGTTGAATGATACTGTTGTTCAAGTCTTCCTTAAGTTCTCTTGTATTTTGTTTATTCATGACAATAAAAATTGCTGACATATCCAATTGTAATTATTAATTTTTCCATTCTTTCATTTTTACTGTTTTTCTTTAAGAATTTTGAAATCCTGTTAGTAGGTACACGCAGATTTAGTATTTATTTGTGTTCTTGGTGACTTAAGCATTTTTCATTAGGAAAAATACCTCCTGCTATCCCTGGTAATATTCTTTACTCTAAAGCCTATTTTGATTTATAGTCAAAAAGCCAATAAAGTCCATTCTGCTTGCTCTAATGCATGTGCACATATTCATGTGTTTCCCTCTTTTCATCTTTAACCTCTCTTCGTGCTCATGGTTGACGTACAAAGTGGGGGATCATAGGCAGCCTGAGCTGAGTGTTGGCTTTTCTTGACCTGACATCTCTGCCTCTCCAGAGTGTGGGCAACATGCTCCAACCATCCCTCAGAGTCAAGTTTCTCATGAATAGTTTTCTTATTGCCTGAATGTTATAGTGCCAGGGAGGAATTCCTTTAAATTTTCCCTGTTGTTATTGTCAGAAAACGTTGCTACCTTCACTTCTGAAATGCATGTTTGCTGGTATGGAACTCCAGGTCCACACAGCTGGCTGCATAGATTCTGCAGAGCCTGATCCATTCCTCATTCCATTCTTCTCTATGGAATGTGTGTTTCCTTATCCTGCTTTCAGCTGTTTCTTTTCATCATTGATGTAAGAGAATTTGATTGCGAAAGGCTTGCTGTGGTTTTGTGTGCATTGTGTTGGATTACTTTAGATCCTAAGTTTGTGTGTTTGGAGCCTCCTCAAATTTGGAAAACAATTCACCATTGATTCCTTGGCTGTTTCTCCCTCCCCAAATTTTCTTCTTACTTCACCCACACATACGTGTGAAACTGCTTGAGGTTTCTGTCACTGTGAGTTTGTTTTCGTCCTTTTTCTCTCTCTTTGATTTATTTGTTTTTTGGGGGAGTCATAAAGATGTTGGCCTGTAGATCTTTTCTTCTTTTATGTCATACACTCCGAGTCCAATTTAGCATATATTTTTCGAATGTTATTTTTCATATCCAAAAGTCTCATTTGGTTCTTTTGTTTCTTTGTTTTGTTTTTGGTACCGGGGATTGAACTTGGGACCTTGAGCTTGCGAGGCAGGCGCCAGAACCACTGAGCTAAATCCCCAGGCCTCATTTGGTTCTTTGTATCTTTCATCTCTTTCCTTGTTGTGAACAAGTTTTCCTTTCAGCTTTAGACAAGTTATAAAGCTGGTGATCGCTCCTTTTCTTTGTACCCCTCTGGCTAACAGTAATGTCTCTGCCAACCCTAGGTCTGTTTTACCGAGTGACTTTCCTCCTGATTGTCCCCGAATTCCTGCTTCTTCTCATGGGACAAGGTTTGATTGGATTCTGCACCCCAGGAGCCTAAATTAATAAGTGATGGATTTTGCCCTCAAAGAAAGACAGGATTTATTTCCATTCACATTTAGGTTTTGCGCAGGTCACTTTGGTCCTTTGAAGAAAGATTTTCACAGCCTCATTAGAGTTGCAGACAATTTCCTACAGACCCAAAGGCAGCACTGATGAGGCGATTTCTTTCAGAGGATGAAGCTCTCTGTTCTGCTGGTGGGGATGCACCCTCTTCCAGCCCTGTCTGCACTACTGCACTTGACACCCAACCTCTTTTGGGTTTTGCTCCCCTCCAGCCTTATGAATTTTTACCCTAAGTGCACCAAGCCCAGCACTGAGGCCAAGATCAAAGCCTCCTCCCAACCCCAAGGCCCTCAGCAGCTCTGCCCCTCCCAGTGCTGCCCCTACCCCAGGAATTCTGCCCTGGAAACCTGGGTGTCCCCTGCCTGCCGTCTGGTTTCTGTCCCTTCTGCACTGTGGCATTGCTGCTTGTGCGAATTCTGCTCCCTGTGCCTTGGCTGTGGGCAGGGGCAGTCATGAGCCTCGCTGCTTTTCCTTCCCTTCTGCAGCCCCGGTCTGGCTCCAGTGCCTGATGTGTGAAAACAACCATTTCACATCTTGCATCAGGTTCCATCCCTAAGCCCCGTCAGAGCGCAACTCCCACAGCAGTAAATCCTTGTGGTGGAAGATGAGGTTCAGCTCTTATTTGAGGTTCCTTGCTCTCCTCTTCCTGTGAGCTCAGTTGCACTGCCTTCCACCCTTGGCCCTTTGTCCGGATGCTGGTGTCAGAGAGCACAGACCCCCACCTAGCTGAACGGTGAACAAGCAGATGGCTCGAGTGCTCCTCCATCCAACAAGCACCTGCTGAGCAGCTCTCCTGCTCGGGTGCTGTCCCGAGTGGCCCACAAGAGACAGGACAAGGTCCTTGGTCCTGAGCCTCTTGCAGCCAGATGTGGGGACTGACAATGTGCAGAAACCAAGCAAGATCTGGAGCGGAGGACTCAAGTGCGAACCACGTCAGAGGGAAGACTGCTTGTACTGGAAAACCAGCTGTGTCTTCAAGACGGAGGGAGACTATGAGACAGCCCAGGCTGGGGTAGGTTAAACGTCAGAGACAACATGGGAGGGTCAAGTATACATCAGCTGTGAGACCAGCAGAGGACGCGCAGGAGACGGACTCACAACGGGAGTGTTTCAGGCAGAGTCAGGATCCATTTCTCTGAGGAGCGAAGGGTTCAGAAGGATGTGGGAGGCCCTGAGGGCTGCACTGAAGTTGTCGAGATAGATCTGAAGAGCTGAAGTCCTCAGTAGAAGGCCTGGAAAGTGCGAAGGCACAGTGATAGGAAGCAGAGGAGTGTTTCAGGACAAAGGGGCTGGGGCGGAAGTTACAAAGATGAGATCGATCCTGATAACGCATGGAAAATAATGATAGGCACCTTTGCAGATTCCCGGAGCGATTCTGCTTCGTCTGAATGAAAGGGGAGTCGTTGGTGGAATCTATTCGGTAACAACTACCACAAGGGCCGGGAGTATTTTTTAAATCAAATTTTTAATTTTTTGAAAAAAATATTTAATTCACTTTTATCTTTATATATGTTAAGAAAGCATCTCCCCACTGTCCATGTTCATGATGTTTCTGGATCTTCTATTTTCTCCTTCGGCAGCATTTCCGGCCCCTGACAGAGCAGTGGCCTATCTGGGTCTCCCGGGGAAGGCAGGTGAGGGCAGCACAGCGGCCGCCTCTCACCCTGCAGAAGTATCTCTGCACTGTGTTTATGAGCCCTCCTTCACCTGTGGGGAAAACACATGAGAACAGTTTGGAATCAGTACAGGGCCTTTGGAGTTCCTCACATAACTCATGTACGGTGTTTCTTTTACATTTTTTATCTATAGTTTTCGTTTTCCAGTAAAAATCAAGAGAACAGTCAAGGTACAGGTAAGCGACTGCTAGACCAGGTCTCAGTGGGTGCATCTCAGCTGTCAGCCCCCTCGGGACCTCGGAAGCGACCTTCCGTGGGAGCTCAAGGGACCCAGGCCACGGAGGTCCTTGGGCCTCTCAAGTGGTCCTGCCACGCCAGCGCTAACCACTAAACATAGTAAAATGGACCCATGCATCTGTTCTCAGGATAAATCAGTCTTTCCTGTTGGAATTAAAATTTCATATCATTTTTGTTCATGTTTTTCTAATAGTTGTCCTATGAAAAGATCAGGCAAGAGACAGCTTTTGTGAGTTATTTAGAATAGAACAAAAAAGACCAAGACATCTGCTTGAGGGTTCCTGGTGATTCTTGTCAGGAAGAAAAGTTAATGAAGCGATGGCAGGTCTCCTGCGCGCCCACGCCAGCCCCATCTGCATCCACAGCCAGACCCGAGCCTGACACGGAGATGCCCTTGGAGGGAGGTCTCACGCCTCACTGTATTTCCTCTAAAGCTCCCTGAAGGAAGGACAGGGACCGACTGATAACCCTGGCTTCTGTCCCTCTGTCTCTTACTGCCCAACCGTCTCACCTGGAGCAGGCATCAAGAACAGGAAGAGCAGCGCAAACAGGAGATAATGGATCCTCATGGCTGACAGCTTGGCGTCCCAGTGAGCCTGCACCGAACAGGGTGCTGGCACAGCCTTATAAGCTCTGAGCCTTGGTGCGATTCCTGTAATATCACAGTGATGACAACACGGCTTCCTGCTGTGTCACCCGTGCCTCTCCACAGCGGGCACGCCCCTGACCAGCAGTTGGCTGCACCGGAGCGTGAGGCTCCTCCGTGTCATGTCCTCCAGCACAGGGGAGGAGGAGCTGGTCCGTGTCCGGCTCAGGTCTGGTTGAGGATGTACGGGGAGCTGCTGTGGGCTGGCTTGTCCCCACTCTCGGGCTTTAACCTTTCTGTCTCTTCCTAAAAGCCTGGGAGCATCTGAGACCCTCCTGGGAACCAAACCAGTCAGGAACTGGATGCAGTCAGAAGGAGGGACCAGGAGTGGCTATTGGCTAGGGAGGAAAAAGGGACAATAGGTTAAACAGACATTCCTCATTTAACGACCTATCCATTTAGTGACTGTTCAGAATTATGACCTGTCTGTTTTGGGCAGTTCTGTATGTCTGCTTTGTAGAGCCTCAATGTCGTTTTTGTGTAGTGCACCTTGTTTATACAGTACTGTAATTTTTGCTGATTGCACTGTACAGTACGGTACAGTACTGTACTTTCATGTTCTGTAATACATTACAATACTGTATGTAAGAATTATGCAAGTGAAAGCAGAGTCATCAAGTTGGAGTTTGTCTTGGCCATTTCTTTGCTCGTAATATTGTACATGTCATATACAATTCTGTATGTAGTGACCAATTTATCTGGAGACCTAGTCGCAGGAACAGAAGTTGGTCTTCATTAAGCAAGGAATGGCTGCATTGAGAAGCCCTTGCCTGGGGTCCTTGCCTGACGTGAGGCGCCTCAGCTAGAGTAAAACACAGGTATTCTGTGACTCTCTGAAAGCTACCCAAACTTAAGAATGAGGATGTTTGGTTTTTTTAAACTTCATCAGGGAAAAAGCACGCTGTGATGACACATTTCCTGGACTGGCGTCCTCATGGAGGACACTTTCTACACCCTACAGGGCTTTGGGAGGCAATGCTGGACCTCATGATCAAGTTCTTGACTCATGAGCTTTCAAGAGAGTCCAGGATTCAGGTGAAATTCAAAAGTACAGATTGCATTTTTGAAATGACTAGACTTAAATGTTAAGGAGTCTAATCAGTGGGTTCTATTTGTTGATTGACTACTTAACTGGGAACTAAAGTCACCATGATGCTGCCTGGCTGCTGCATTGTGTCAGTGCCATCATAACAGATCCACTGAGGTTCTGGGTGTGTATTCAGGGTACTGGGGTGCCCAGTGGATTCAGCAAGCAAAGAGAACACCTCCGGTAGCGTGGAAACCAGCTCATGTGCTCAGTGTGGGTTGGGGACTGATCGGGTAAGTTAAGAAACCAGGGAGTCTTGGTTTCTTTTCTTGAGAAGCTCCAGGTGGGTTTGGGCAGATAGGCAGGGGGGACTGGAAATGTGGCCTAGTGATAGAGCGCTTGCCTAGCATGCAGAAGGTTCAATGTTCAATGTTCAATGTTCAAAATGTTCACACAAAAAAGAAAGAAAGAAAGACAGAAAGACAGACAGACAGACCTGAAAAACAAGCATGTATAGGATAGATGCTAATTAAGTGTCATGGTAAGGGTTCAAGCCCAGGGCTGCTGGGTTGTGCCTAAACAGTGAGTCATGGTGAAGAACTCAACAGGGATTTAGCTCTGCATATTTAAGAAGACCTTGGAGCTGTCGATATTTTCATCTCTTAAAAATATAGCTAAAATTTTATCTTCAGTTCAGAATTGAAGACAGAGATATTTTAATGGAGGAGGGGGTGAGTGTGAGGTGCTGCGGGCGTTGCCTTTGCAGCCTCTCCGCATTCTAGGGAGTACAGGAGAGACTCGAGCTGGGGCTGGGTGTGGTGAATTAAACCAGCTCCTAGCACAGGGTGCAGGAGCAGCGTCAGCAGACTGTCACGGCACTGCAGGGAACTCGTTTTTCCACATTGGAAAAAAAACCCAACACCCCCAAAAGCAAATCTTTGCTTTGAATGTGTTCTCACAAGAGGCTTTTCTAAGGCAACACCACTCTTCACAAAATGTTCTTTGGGAATGAAACCTACTTCACATTTTAGTACTCTGGAAGCTATCGCTGGCACTTTGCTCTGTGTGCTATGCTTCCTGCAGCCCCGGGATGTTCATCTCCTAGGGACAGCTGAGCTGTGACTGGGAGAAGATACTGTCTTCTCCTTACCTCCAATCTATACAGCCGCTTCATAGCAAGTGGGCAGGGCAACAGATTTCACTGCACCAGGTAACTGAGTGGTCTGTCTCCACCACACTATATGGTGTGGACTAACCCAGGCAGCACATTTTCTTGGCATTTTTGCAGCTAGCAGGCAGGAACACACATTGAGGGCCCTTTGGCTTCCTGTAAATCCTGATGAATTTTGAAGATATTTTGATATTGTGCTCCATCTAGTGTATGGAGGCGGATTGATAGAAAGGCAGGAGACGGTGTGCAAAGGGACGAATGTTAAACACAAGGACTCCTGTCTCTCTGTGAGTCAGAGGACTCGAGATGAGTCAGAGCTGATGCAGCAGCCAGTGGAGAGAGGAGCACACTGTCCAGCAGCAGGGCCTAGAGGTAGGGAGCCCAGCATGGGGCTCTGGCCCAAGGGTAGTGTGCATATTTCAGACAATTTTGCATTTCATTTGATAGACAAGGAGGAGACATGAATTCATGAAAACCAGGCTAACACTTAAATCTCCCAATGTTCCAGCCTGGCCAACTGGTCCTCCCATAAAGACTGAAGAGAAGGCCTGGGAAAGATGCATAACATTGTGGTGATGAGCCTGGTGGTTACTTTTTCAAAAACCCTTCGTGCTTTAAGGACATTTATGCAATCCACCTGCAAATGTCCATCAGTATCTCGGGGGCACTGTGAGGCAGGCTGCTGACACCCAGGGACACCGTGGTTCCCAGCCACTCTGCCCTCCTGTGGCTCTCAGAGCAGCTCAACAGAATCTGAAGGGAAGAGAATCTCTGCCCGGGATGACTAAGAACCCAATCCAACAACAGCTGGATGACAGCAGGGAAGAGCTTCTCAGGGATCTCACACCAGAAGGCCCGAGGCTCAGCTGAGGTGGTGTCCTGCACTACTGTTTCGAGGCTGTCTTTCTCACGAGCAAAGTAATGAATTTGTGAAGTTGATACTTAAATTCCTCTTTGCCCTTCTGTGCAAGGTTCTCCAGACCTGGCGTAGCCTGCCTTGCTCCAGCTGTTCCTGTTCTGACCCAGACACTACTGCAGCCAGACTCCCAGTCTCCCTACCGCCACTGCTCACAGCTTCCCTCTGCCTCCCACTCGCACACCAGCAAACACACAGGCACCGCTTCACTTTGGGGAGCGGGGATAACTTGGCCCAGTGGTTCCATGTCCACGTTCTGTACCAAACCTGGCTTCCCTTCAAGAGAGCATCAGGACCACTGGATGCTGCCTGGGGGGGGGGGGGGGGCAAGGGACACTGGGGAGAAGGGCATGGTGCAGTGGGGCCTCCTGGGGCCTCGGAAGAAGAGGGCACGTGGACCGCTGTCTCCATGGGGAGTCCCTGGGCAGCACCCATCGTGTGGAGAGCTGGGAGGGAGAGAGGGCACCAGTCACTAAAGGAAGGCCTCAGGTCCACAGAGAGGGTGTTCACGCCATGCTCAGGCCGGGGCTTGAGTGGTGAACTCTGGGTGGACATCAGTTGTCTCCTGCCAGGAAAGATGGAAAAATTATCCCCTGAATCCATGGAGCTTCTCTTTTGGACTTGCACTGCTTGGTATTGTTTTCAAGTAAGAGAATGCCTAAGTTAAAGAGCGAACACTCAGGAAGAGATGAAGGAAGCACATACAGGGCTCCAAGAGCCAGTGTTTTCTGTCTGGCTCCTGGTGGCCAGCCTGTGTTGTGTGCTCAAGGTTAAAAGGCAGGCAAGGGCCACCCAGGGAAGAGAGAGGCTGGGAAGTTCTCTGGGAATAAATATGCGTACAGGGCCTCCATGACCTTGGCAGCCCATGGGCCCCGCACTGCCCCTCCCGCTGCAGTAGAAGGAACAAACCCCACTGGCTGGGTCTGCAGTGCACATCCTCCTGAGGCCGCTGGTGCACACCCAGGCTGGGACAGGGCAGGAGGGAGGCCCTGCTCTGGCTGCCTGGGCTCCCTGGCTGTCACTGAGGCCCTGGTGCCATGTTTTCACGGAATTAGATGGGAGCAGGGACAAGCTGCTGCCCAGCCGAGTCTCCGAATCTCAGATGCCTCCTCGAGTGTCTCCCTGCCACCTGCTTCTTTGCTCCCACTGTAGAGGGACTCTCCTTTCTGACACTCGTCTCTGCACCTCGGCACCCACGTCTCTAAGGCACGCACTGCTGCCCATCTCCCTCTCACCCCTCTCCAGTTGGATCCTTCGTGGGCTCCACAATCAGTCCAGCTCTTTATTTAGAAATAACCTGTCCTTGACTCCCTTTTCCTTTCCAGACCACAACCACACTCCTTTCATCCGTTATTAATTTCCTGAAACTTGTTCTTCTGATTGCTGATTTTTGATTCATCATGAACTTTTCTTTCTCTACCCAAAGTTCCTAAAGGGATCAACTTCAAGAATTTAGCATTATCATAAAAATGAGGACGATAAAGGTTTTACTCCCTTTCTCCTCTTCTTCCTCTTCCTCCTCACCATATTTTCTATGCCGGGCACTGCTAAACAATTTGCACGCATACATCTTATTTGAATCATATAATAAAGTGGAGAGAACGTCCTGCATTTTACAGACGAGGCCAGAGCTCGGAGGAGGTAACAGACCTCATGCTCTAAGTTCGGTGAGAAGTTCTCCCGCTTGCCCCTCTTGTTTAACACAGCCCTTAACTGCCTCTCTGAAGATGCTACCACCTCTCTCTCTAGTCTGGATCACTCTCTCCCAATTTTCCTGGATGACAGTTACATCTTCTTGAGCATTGTTATGACTTCCGCCACCTTGATAACATCCAGCATGTTGTGGTCACCTCAGCTTGGAATCAAATCGTTCCTCTTTTTGTAACTATCACCTCCACTTTCCAAATTGCTTGGTGATAGAGGCTGAAAGTTAGATTCTTTTTTATCATTAATTAGGTTTATTGGTACGTTTTAGATATACATAATTATTACATTCATCATATGAATATGCACCCGTACATGATATATCTTGATTTTTATTTTTTCCCATCTCTCTTCTACTCTTTTCTTATTTTCAAGAGCTTTGTTTCCATTTTGTCTTTCTTTTCTCATTTTTCCCTTCCTTTCCTTCCCTCTCCTCCCTCCCTTGTGCTCCTTCTCATTTGAATATTTTCTTCCTATTTCACAGTACTTATTTGCACATTTTGGTCCTTATTTACACTTTCAGTTTTTCACACCAGAGAAAAAAATGTCATATTTACACACATTTGTCTGATTTATTTCACTTTAGAGTATGGCCTCTAGGTGAAACCATTCAGCTATAAATGTCTCAAATTTATCCTTTTTTATGGCTGAGTAGTACTCTATTGTATAAAAAAACCACATCTTCTTTATCAATTCATTGGTTGATGGCATTTGGGTTGTTTCCAAGATTTAGCTATTACAAACTGTGCCTCTGTAAACATAGATGTGCGTATATTACTGTGTTATGATGCTTTTAATTTTTTTAGGAAGATACCAAGAAGTGGGACAGCTGGGTCAAACGGAACCTCTATTCCTAGTTCTTTGAGGAATCTCCACACAGATTCCACAATGGTTGCACCAGTCTGCACTCCCACCAGCAGTGGGAGCATTTATTATTAGTTGATTTCTTGATGATAGCCATTCTTTCTGGAGTGAGATGGAACCTCAGAGTTGTTTTAATTTGCATCTCTCAAATGACCAGTGATGCTCAACTTTTTTTTTCGTGTATTTGTTTGCTGTTTGTACTTCTTAATCTGAGAAGTGTATATTCACCTCAGGTGCCCATTTTTATTTTGGGTTTTTAAATTTGGGGGAGGGTTAGAAATTTTCATTTCTTTATATATTCTAAATATCAGTCTTTTTTCTGAGGAACAGCTGGAAATTTTTTTTCCCTCTTGGTTGTCTCTTTACTCTGTTAGTGATTTCTTTTGCTGTGCAAAAGCTTTTTAATAAGATGAGATCCCAGTTGTTGATTCTTTGTAATATTTCCTGTACAATCAGAGTTTTGTTCATAAAGTCTTTGCCTACACCTGCCAGAGACTCCCACAGTAAGTCTCTAGTCCCCACCTGCCCAATGTGTGATTCAAGGTTGAAGAAAAACTTAAGACAGAGTTAAAGAGAAAGTGTGAACTGGGTCAGCCAATGCTCCTTTGGCAAAAGGCACTGGCCTTTCTCTCCCACCTAATTTTATTATTCATCAATCAGGGTAAAGGTCCATGTATAGATGTGCAGTGCGTGAAATTACCATGGAAACTAATGCAGGCAAGGCTTTAAAGAGAAGTCAACACATTTTCAAATTAGAAGTAAGATAGGCAAAATATAGCATTGTCCTTCAAGCTATGAAGGCGCTAATTGTGGGAATGGAATTTGGGTGTGATTTACTCCCACCTCAGCTATGGATGTTACCTCGTATCAGCTCCACAGCTTCATAGACCATAACTCTGGCCTGGGCCGTGGCCGTTGGCAGGGAGGTCATGTTGACCTGCGCGCTACTGCAGTGCTCATGAGGCGCTTCTGTGAGTCACGAAGCTTCAGTCAGACTCGCTTCTTAAAGGAAGCCAACTGAGGGAGTTAACTCTGCACTGCTCATGGCATGCTTATGCATAATCAATATTGTGGGCTCTGGCATACACCTATGTCTGCAAGAGTTCTACCTATTCTATCTTCCAGCAGACTTCGTGTTTCTGTTTTAATATTTAGTTTCATCCAGTTTAATTTTAGTTTAGTGCATGGTGAGGGATATGGGTCTAGTTTTAGCCTTTAGCATGCGGAAAACATTTACAAAGTCCAACACCATTTGTGGTACAAACCCCAACACCATTTGTGGTACAAACCCTACAGAAACTTGGTATAGGTGGTCTTTATCTCAATCTGATAAAATCCTTCTATCACAAATCAACAGCCAACATCATACTAAATGGTCAAAAAGAGAAAGCTTGCACTCTAAGATCAGGGACAAAACAAGGATGCCCACTGTCACCACTCCTATTCAACATAGTTCTGGAAGCATTATCCAGAGCAATTAGACAAGAGAAAGAAATGAAAGGAATAAAGATAAGAAAGGAAGAAGTTAAATTGTCATTATTTGCAGGTGACATGATACTCTATAGAAAAGACCCCAAGAACTCCACCAAAAGACTTCCGGGTTTAATAACCAAATTCAGTAGCATAGCTGGATACAAGGTCAACACCCCAAAATCAGTAGCTTTCCTGTACACAAATAACCATCTTACTGACAGAGAAACAGGGGAAACCACACCTTTCACAATAGCATTGTTTTTAAAAAGGAAAGAAATACTTAGGAATCAATCTAGCAAAGGAAGTAAAAGATCTTTACATTGAAAACTACAGTATTCTGAAAAAGGAAATTGAAGAGAATATCAGAAAATGGAAAGATATCCCTTGGTCTTAGGTAAGAAGAACCAATATAGTAAAAGCGAATATACTTCCAAAATTGTTGTACAGATTTAATGCCATCCCAATGAAAATACTAATAGCATACCTCACAGAACTAGAGAAATCATTCCTAAAATTCATTTAGAACCAGAAGAGACCTAGAATAGCAAAACAACTCTGGTCAACAAAGGCAAGGCAGGGGACATCACAGTCCTTGACTTGAAACTATACTACAGAGCTACTGTGATAAAAACAGATGGTACTGGGAACAAAACAGACCCCAGTATCCATGGAACAGATTAGAAGATGCAGAAACAACTCCAAACACACTCAGCCACCTCATCTTCGAGAAAGGGGCCAAACACCCTCACTGGAGGAAAGACAGCTTCTTTAATAAATGGTGCTGGAAAAATTAGATTCTTTTTGACTCTTCTCTTTTCCTAATTGCTCAAATGCAATCACTCACTGCCTCCAGTTAATTATTCTTACATTGTGCTTTTTTTTTTTTTTTGGTAACAGGGATCGAACTCGGGTCCTTGTGCTTGTGCAGCAGGCAGCAGCTAAACCACTGCCCCCCCCCAGTTAATTATTCTTTTACAATGGTTTGCATAATCTACAGAGTCCAGTCTAAGCACCCAGTCCCCAGGATCTGGGTCACCCTGGTTGAGAGTAGGAGATTCCTCCTCTGTAGTTTGATGGGGCTTAATTTGCATCACGGTTGGAACTTCTGCCCAATTCCATGGTGAATGTCACGTGCTATTGTGAATATTTACCACAAGTTTTATACATGGTATCTTTTTTGCATTTGTTTTCTTATGTTAACATGAAAGTAAATATCCAAGTACTCTCTCTTCACTCTGAATTATGGGAAGTATTTTCCTTCTAGGACACTCAGAACAGTCATGATGAGGAAGAGTGAGGCACTGGAGCATTGAATGAAAGGCTGCGCAGTTCCAGGGCCAGTAGGATAAAAGCAGAATGGCTTGAGAGGCTCAGACATCTACGCACTGAAGTGTAAAGTTGACATAATGGTTGGTCATGTCACGAGCAAAGGATTAGGACTGAGAGGAAGCAGGCTATGAAGACTGCTGGGCTCTGCCCTGGGACAGGGCAGATGGTGGTACCATTCATAGAATTAAAGTGATGAGATCTGGCGAGACACAAGGCTCGGGTTATGTCACCTCTTAGTTGGCTCAGACAAGTTCAGGAATGTGAAGTCTTGGCATGTTGTGTGTGCCACATACCTTTCTCACAGTCTCCAAAATCACACTCAACTCAGCCAGGGGGTGGCCTCTCCAGACTCCTCAAGGTAAAATCAAGAGCAAGAGAGGTCTAATAAAAATTCAGATGAGGTCACACTAAGGACTTCCGGCAGCGATGGAGTCATTCCAAGCAGAGTGAAGTGCACAGTGACATCTTTCCATTTACACTGCTACACTCTAATCAGACCCTTTGAGTGCATTTCACAGCCAGCCCAGGGAAAACTCACCTTACAGCAGCACTTGCAACTTGTTTATGTAGCCTTCTTTCTGGCAGTGTGCTTGCCCAAGAGTTGCGAGGTACAGGTGGCTCTTACAAAACTATCACGAGGTCAACATAGCAATGGCCTGGGAACTAGGGCAGGGGAAATGATATGTCCAAGGGCAAGAAATGGGCCTTGAGGTGTGGATTTTAATGACTTCTGCCGCTGTCATTTAATCAGAACTGATGATGGAAGTGAAGCTACTGGCTCTGCCTCGGTAGGCAGTATGGAACTATTAAATGTCTTCTGTAGGATGGAGGGCATCGATGTAGCTACTATCATACCCACCCCTGTAGTTGAAGCTTAATGTATTTTTCTGACAACAGAGGGCATAAAGTTAGTAGTATAAATCAGTATTTTAAAAGTAAGGAAACTGAGGCCAAGAGAGGTGAAAGAACTTTTTGTTATTTGAATCTGGAACCTGGGCTCATCTGTCTTACAGGTTATTGTGCTAAATATCCAATCCTTTGCTTGAGATCATTAGAATTAGAATTATGTTGTTTGTCCATCTTTTTACCAAAAGTTTCCAAGAAGGTGAACGACCATATGTGAAGGAAAATGAATGAGGTGGATTCGGGGCACTGAGTCCACATGTTGACTACTAGACTGGACTCAGAGCTCACCCTGTTGTGAGAATTCCTAGCTAACCGACTTATGAAACTGTGCTCCACTGAGGCACCAAGAGAAACTCAATCGAAAAGGGGATTTATGATTGTACCTACCAGTAACCAGCAACCTCTTTCTTATAAAGAGTTAGACAGTAAATACACTTAGGGTTCTCTGGCCATGTGATTTCTGTTGCAGCTACTCAACTCTGCAGATATGGTGCAAAATGCAGCCATAAACAATATATGAACAAATGGCCAAGACTTAGTTTCAATAAAGCTTTATTTACAAAAACAGGTAGCAGCTTGATTTAGCCAGGGGCTGTAGCTTGCAGATTCCTGGCACGTGCTTATGAGACAATGGGGGGCCAAGCAGTCTCTAGCATGGTCCTGGAGGCCACATCTTTTGGTGTGCATGCTTTTGTGTGAGCTGCTTCTTTGGATCGTGAGCTGGCCACACTGATTCTTACCTAATGATTAGAATTGGGCAGAAGGGATGGGATGTTATTTCTGAGGTTAGGTAATAAAAAGACTATGGGTTCACTTTGCTTGTTCGCTGACTCAGTTGCCCGAGGAAAGCTCTTTACCATGCTTTGAGCTCTCTGGGGAGAGGCCCACATGAAAGGGCACTTTGGGAGGCTGCTAGCCTTTAGCCAGTGAACAACTGAGACCCTCAGTCTAGCATCCCACAAGGGACACTGCTGCAACAACCACATGAATAAGTGTACAGGCGCTCCCTCTCTGCAGTCTCCAGGAGGAACTGCAGCTCTGGTCCATGACTGGACTCCATCTTCATGGCAGGAGCACCCAGCCAGGCCATTCCTGGTGTCCACGACCCACAGAGTGCATGAGATAACCTATGTTTACTGTTTTCTGTCGTTAAGCTTTGGGCTGGTTTGTTATGCAGCAGAGGATAATTTATATTGTACATACAAAGCTCTGTAAGGAATCTGGAGAACTGTTTTCGAGTCCCAATTTTTTGACAAGATTGCCATGTGAATTTAGGCTAGCTGTTGAACCAAGCTGGGCCTTCCATTTCCTCATTTTCCTAGAAAGGGGATGGAGATCATGGAATTCTGATGTGATTTCAGGTCTCAGGCTTCACAGTTCCCAAGGGAGTTAACCACATTCCTGCATCTATACCAGAGATTAATTAGAAGCTTACGGGTAACCTATTTTGTTATTAATTGCTGACATTCAGAGGACTAAAGATTTTGCATAAAAATCTAGATCTCTGGATTCTTCAGAAAAATATGATGACTTGACTATGGGGTCCACATTCCATATGCTAATACCCCTTTGACTTTTTCCTCCTTCTCTGTCTCCTCTTTGCACTGATTGCATTTGGTCCTTGGTTTTCTCTTTGACTGCACTGTTGTGTCTTTCATCTCACCCTGCTCTGGCTGTCCCTCTCCGTGTGTGGGGGGAGCTGCTTGCTGGCATCTGGATAATGCCCCGTCTCAGTGCCTCCAGTCACCAGCCTCCTCCAGAGGAGCTGCAGTGTTCACAGCTCTCAGATCCACCCTGTGCTGCCAAACCAGGGTGCTTCCTGGTGGGAGCTCTGCCCCTTCTGCCTTTGCAGATTCCACCAAGGGTGGGGGAGCAGCTGAGGAGAGGCAGGGCTGAGTGCTTCCTCCAAGGACAATGGGAGTGAGACATTCGACTTGTTCCCCTCTCTGACCATTGCCAATGATGCTGCTGCGAGCACAGAGGTGCAGGTGACCCTGTGAGACACTGATTTCCCTTCCTTTGGCAAATACCAGAAGTAGGATTGCTAGACTGTGTGGTAACTCTGTTTTTAGTTTTGGGGTGATCACCATGCGGTTTTCCTGGTGACAACAGTGAACATTCCCTCCAACAGTACAGCACAGTTCCTTTCTGTCTACATCTTCGCCAGCACACACACACACACGCACACACACACACATGCACACCGCTAGACATTCAAACAGGAGAGAAATGATATCTCACTGTGTTTTCAGGGAGTTTTTCACTAGTCCATGTTTACAGTACATAATGATTACACTCAATGGGGAGTTAGTACACATACATAACACATCTTAATTCTTTTTCCATCCCCTTTCTCTCCCTCTGTTCTCCCTCATTTTCTTGGTCTCCTTCCTTTTTGGAAAATATCTATCTTCCTATTTCCTATTATCTATGCTGTATTTTCATTCTTTATATTTCAGGGTTTTCATATAAGTAAAACTACACAATATTTAAGCTTGTGTGCCTGCCTTATTTTACTCAACATCATATTCTGAAGGGGCATCCATTTTCCTACAAAGGACTCAATTTAGTCCTTCTTGATGGCAGAGTAGTACTCCAATGTGTACAACCACATTTTCTTTATCCATTCATGTGTTGATAAACATATAGGCCTCTTGCAATATTTTTTTTTGTACCAGGGATCGAACTCGGGACCTTGTGCTTGTGAGTCAGGTGGTGGAACCACTGCTCTACAACCCCAGCCCCTCTTGCAATATTTAGTCCTTATGAATTGTGCTGCTGTAGACAACCCAGCCGTTCCCCTTCTAGCTATCTCCCTGAAACAGTTGAAGATACCATATTACAGTGGAACACACATACTCACTGGGGTTTTGATTTGCATTTCTTTGATAATTAGTAGTGTTGAACATCTTTTTTTTTCTTTTTCTGGCAACAGGGATCGAACTCAGGACCTTGCACTTGCCAGGAAGGCACAGTGCCACTGCTACATCCCTGGCCCTGCACATCTTATTTTTATATACCTGCTGGATATCTGTATACGCTCTTTGGAAAAATCCCCTTTGCCTGTTTTTAAAGTTTGCTTATTCAGTTTTGTTTTGATGTTGACTTGTGTGAATTGCTTACATACTCTATCAGATATGTGGCTTGCAAATGTTTGCCTCATTCTACAAGTTGTTTTTTCCTGTCATTCTTTATTTCCTGCACAGTTTGACTTATTTTTCCTTTTGTTTCCTGTGCCTTTGGTGTCATAGCTAAAGGATCATTGCCAGGACTAACACTAAGGAACTTTCCCCGTTCTTTAGCTTTGTGCTTTCAGCTCTGACATTTCAGTCATGTTTTGTGTTGACTATTGATGTCTAATGAAAGACAAGTATAGAATCCCTCTGTACATGTGATTTTCTAGTGCAATTCATTAAAGAGACTCTCCTTTCCCTGTTGTGTGTTCTTAGCACATTTACTAGAGATTAGTGAACAGATATGTATGGATTTATTTCTGGGCTTTCCAGTCTTTTATGTTGATCTGTGTGTCTGTTTTTGTGCCAATACCCTATGTTTTCATTACTGTAGCCTTTTAACATGCTTTGGCATTGATAGTGTAATAATTTCAGCTTTATTCTTCTTTCATTGCTTCAGCTATTTAAGATTTGGATTGTTTTCATATGAATTTGAGGATTGACTTCCTATTTCTGTGGAAATCTTATGGGACTTTGTAGAGATTATATTGAATCTGTATATCATATTGAATTCTATGGCGATTTTAACAATATGGTATTCTAATCTGCACACACTGGGTATCTTTCCATTTACTTGTCTCATAAGTTTTTTCATCAATATTTAATCATTCTATACCTTTTTATTCACTTGTCTAAATTGATTTCTAAGTATATTTTTAAATGTCATGGCTAATTTAATGTAATTATTTTCTTAATGTGCTTTTAGGATAATTTTTAAATGCAACTGACCTTCTCTGTGTTGATCGTACATCTTACAACTAGCTTTACTAAATTCACACATTGGCTTTTGGCTATAGTTCTTAGGATTTCCTATATATTAAATCATGCCATTTGCAAACAGAAAATATTTTACATTTCCCTTTGTGATTTATATGACTTATATTTCTTTTCATTATCTGATCGTCCTGGCTAGGACTTCCAGAGCTACACTGACTAGAAGGGTGAGAGTGAGCATTCTTGTCTGGTTTCTCTTCTCCGGATAAAAATGTTCAGCTTTTCACTGTTGAACATGATATTAGCTGTGTGATTGTTGTTATGTTGAGGTATCTACCTCCTCTACTTCATTTGGTGAAATGTTTTTATGGAGAAAGGATGTTGAATTCTGTCAATTGATTTTTCTGCATCTATTGAATGGTCCTAAGATTTTTATGCTTCATTCTGCTTGTGTGGAATATTACATTGATTAATTTATATATGTTGAACTATTGTTGCATCTGAGAAATTAATAAATACCTCTTGATCATGGTGGCTGATGAGTTCTGCATGCTGTCAGGTTCATTTGCTTAAATTGTAATGAGGTGTTGTGCATTCACATTGATCAGGGATTCTGGCCTATAATTTTCTTTTCTAATGTTGTCTTTAGCTGACTTTGGTTGCAGGGTAATGTTGGCTTCTTAAATGAGTTTGGAAGCATTCCCTTTTTTCATTTTTTGAGAATTTGAGAAAGAGTGACTATAATTCTTCTGTAAATGTTTGGTAGAATTCACCTATGAAACTATCTGCTCTTAGGTTTTCTTTGTCGGGAGACTGCTTTGTATCACTCACTAAGTCCCTACTGGTATATTCAGATTTTCTATTTCTTGATCTTCCAGTCTGATCGCATGGTATGAATCTAGGAATTTATCCATTTTTTCTAGGTTATCCACTTTTTTGGAGTGTAATTATTCATATTAGTTTCATATGATCCTTTGGGTTTTGAAGACACCAATGGTAATGTCTCTTGTCTCATTTCTGATTTTATTTATTTGAGTCTTCCATTTTTCCATTGGTTAGTCTAGTGAAACTTTTGTCAGTTTTGTTCATATTTTCAAAGAATGAATTCTTATTTCTGTTGGTCTTTCCTACCATTTCTGTACACTCTATTTCATCTATTTCTGGTTTATTCTTTGTTACTTTTCTCCTGCTGATTTTGGGCTTAGTTTAATTTTGTCTAGTTTTTTTTAAGTTTAAAGTAAGGTTGCTTATTTGGGACTTGTTCCTTAATGCTATAAACTTCGTTCCTATTATTTCTTCTGCCTCATTCCCTAAGTTTTGATATGTTGTTTCCATTTTCATTTGTCTTAGATATTTTTGGATTGTTTCTTTGAACTACTGGTTATTCCAGAATGTATTGTTTAATTTCCACAGATGTGTCAAGATTTACTTTGTTCCTGCTATGATTTCCAGTTTCATAACATCACAGTTGGAAAAACATAGATAATATGCTTTCAATATTGAATTCATTGAGACTCTTCATGACCCCACACATGGCCTATCTTCAGGTATTAAGAAGAAAGTGCAGCTTCTGCTGCTGAATGAGATGGTCTATATGTGTCTGTTAGGTCTAGCTGGACTATACTGCTGATCTTATTTGTTTTTTATTGGGGTTTTTTATCTGAATTGTCTATGCAATATTGAAAGTGGAGCACTGAGTCCTCCCAAAGTTATGGAACTGCTATGTCTCTCTCCTTTCTGTTCTGCTAAAATTTGCTTTATATATTTACAATTGTTACATCCTCTTGAGGAATTAACCCCTTTATCATTACACAGTTACCTTCTACGCTTCTTGTTTTTACTTAAAATCCATGGAAGGATAGCCGCCTCTATTCTTTCTCAGTTACTATTTGCACGGAATAACTTTTTCCATCCCTCCACCGTCAGCCTTGGGAATCTCTCACAGGCAGCAAACAATTGAACCTTGCATGTGTGGCTCCTCAGCCACTCTCTGTTTTTGCTTGGAAAATTTAATCCATTTACATTCTCCATATGATTGATAGGAAAGGACCCTTCACTGTCATTTTGTTAACCATTGTCTTATCTTTTGTAGTTCCCTTGTGTTATGGTCTGAATGTGTGCCCCACAGTTTGTGTGTTGGAAACTTGATCACCGTGCAGCAACGCGGGGAGGTCAGCAGCCCACAGAGGGCTTTGCTCATGATGGGTTGACTGTGGGAGTGCGTTCCTTGCAAGGGGATGAGTTCTACCACCCCTTGCTTTCTTTCTCTTGCCTTCTGTTTTTTCTTCCACCATGGGGTATGGGATGATGCAATAAGAAGACCCTGGCCAGATGTTAACCCCTGACCTAGAGTTTCCAGCTTCCAGAAGGACCAGTCGAATATATTTCTGCTCATTAGAAGCTAGCCGCCCTGTGCATTGGTTTATAGCAGTTCAAAATGGACTAAGATAATTTGCTTGTAAGATTAAAGTCCTCTGTTTCCTCTTTCTAATGTTCAGATCTCTGAGTACCTTGAACAGTATCACACCATTGAATATTTACTCATTAATAGTTGCTCAACCTCAGTGATAGACATCTTTAAATCAGGTTATGAGTCCTTCAGGGCACTTTATGTATCGACAAGCCACATATGTATTCCAGTTTTTATCTGAAAGATTTTGGAATGTTTTTCTGGAGGTGGAAAGTTGTGGGAGTGGAAATCTACATCCCTCCTCTCCTCTTTGAAGCCCTATCTGTGTCTCACATGAGTACAGGCTCACAGATGCTATGGGGATTCCTCTCTGCTGTGGAGATAAACTCTTTCAAGGGGAAAAATTTTATTTGCTCTGTTTTGAAGGTTTGAACTTCCTCTGTTTACATTTTCTCATCTTCCTAAGGACAACACAATCATTTAATTGGATCCTAACTGGAAGAATCCAGCTTCAACACCTCCTGAGACACAAAGAGAGTATGACAATGATCCCTGGTTATCCCAGAAGACCTGAAGTGGGGTGGGAAAGAAACAGAGGCTGCTTTGTTGAATACTGAGTTTGTAACACACAGGGAAGTGAGAAGCATTTTAGTAATCTGAGGAATATTTCCTCTCTTGCTGTGGGGTAAGACTGGACAACTTTTAAAGTCAAACACCTGTCTTGGGGAGTGGTGTGGATATTCCTCTAACAGGCTGTGGGTAAGGAATAAGCAGCCTGCTCACACTGGCGAGCATGCATGAAGAAGGCCTCTAGCATTCTCGCCCCACTGGTCTGATGTTCTCTGTGGTGAGGTGTCACCATTGTCCCCCTAGCTCTTGGTTCTACTCCAGCCTGTTCAGTTGATGCGGGGCTGGGAAAACAGAGCAGAATCTCTCTGTGCTGGTTGGCATGGGGTTCCCAAGAGGTTGGTAGGGGCAACAAAACATCAAATGGAAGAGGACTGGAGCAAGTGTGACCCACTGGGGAAAATGGCTTCTTAAAGGGATTCTGCAAAGAGTTTCCTTTTCAAATCTGGGAAAAATCATAAATTTGCTTGACTTTAATTTGTGTTCTCCTCTGCACAAAGGCAGAGAAACTGCAGTGAACATTCTCTTTACACTGGGGTGGTCCAGGGAGGGAATGGGGTGCATAAGGAAAGAGGGAGGGGAGCTGTCACTGTCCTCCTTAAGCTGCTGCAGAGGAGGGGTCACCTACTGCGCACAGGTGACAGCTGCAGCACTGGGCCAGCTTCACCGCATGCGGCTCGGGAGGGAGCCTGACTGTTCTTCAGGTGCTGGTTTTCAGCTCCAGTTACTCAATAGTTGCACTCAGCTGTCTTAATAAAAATAGCTCAGGACCCACACTCACAGTCAGATCTCTCCAGGGGGATCTTGGCATCTGAGTGATTTTAAAAGCTGTGGAAAAGGGATTAAGAACCACAGGGTTAGAGGAAGTTGATTCCTCATGGATGAGGACATTAGTCTGGCTGGAGATGCAAAGCCTCAGGAACACTAGCAGGAAGCACCTGCTCAGCTTCAGGCTCCTCCCAACAACACAATGACAGCAACAGAAATGGGAAGCTTTTCTCATTCCTTTGTTTGTGCTCACCTGTGACGTGCACCACACCCACTGCCGAACAGCACACCTGGACATTCAGTCCCGTGAGTCACTGTGACCTGTGTCAGCTGGCTGGACAAAGGTGGATTCCAGGAAGCCCTGAGCTGGCTCATTCAGTGGCTTCCTTCTGCTGGGAAAGCACCAAGCCCAGCTCCCTCTCATGGGGTAAATTTGCTGGGTTTCACAGGTTGCCCTTGTGCCTTTTGGCCCAGTCATGCTGAATCGGTGGTGTTTTCATAACCAGGAGGGAGGGGATGTAGGTCTTGTGAAAGGAACCAGAGACAGTCCTTTCTCAGAGGAAGTGGGGTAAAGACACTTCATGATGCAAAAATTCATATGGAACTAGAAGAGACTCAGAGTAGCAAAAGCAACCCTGGGTAACAAGACCAAAACCTGAGGCATCCCAATCCTGAACTTGAAGTTATGTTACAAGGCTATGGGAATACAAACAGCATGGCATTGGCACAAAAACAGACATGTGGATCAATGGAATGGAACAGAGGATGCAGGAATAACCCCAGGCACATTCAACTAACCTGATCTTTGACAAAGGGACCATAAACATACACCAGAGAACAGAGAACCTCTTTAATAGCTGGTGTTGGAGAAACTGGCTGTCCACATGCAGAAGACTGAATGTAGACCCATATCTCTCACCATGCACTAACCTAAAATAAAAATGGACTGAAGAAATAAATGTTAAAACAGAAACACTTAAACTACAGGAAAATACAATAGGGTGAAACTCTTGAAGTCACAGGAGTAGGCAAGGCCTTTGGAACAGAATTCCAACTGCATAGGGAATATCACTGAGAATCAGCAAATGGGATTCTATCAAATTCATGGGCTTTGTACAACAAAAGAAACAACCAACAGAGTGAAAAGAAAATCTACAGCATGAAAGAAATATTTGCCAGCTATCTTCAGACAGAGGCTAATATCTAGAATATATAAAGAGCTCAGAAAATGAGACCCTCTAAAGCAAATGACTCCATCAAAAAATAGACACTCCACAGAAGTACAAATGTCTGATAAGTACATGAGGAAATGTTCAACATCGCTGGCCATTAGAGAAAGGCCAATTAAAACAATGCTGAGATTCCATCTTACCCCAGATACTCAAGGAATCAAATAATAACAAATGCTGGTGAGGCTTCAGGGGGAAAGGAGCCTTCTACATTGTTGGTGGGAATATAAACTAGTACAACCACTGTAGAAAGCAGTGTGGAGAGTCCTCAAAAAATTAAAACTAGAAATTCCATTCAAATCAGCTATTCTCCTTCTAGGGATCTTCCCAAAAGAGTTAAAGACATCACGTCACAGTGACCCATGCAAACCCATGTTTATAGCAGCACAATTTATAATAGCTAAATCTTGGAAGAGGCATATGTGTTCATCAACAGATGAATGGGTAAAGAAAATGTGGTATTTACACACAATGGAGCACTGCTCTGCCATAAAGCAGGACAACTTGAGTCGTTAATAGGAAAGTGGATGCAGCTTGGTATCATAACATTAAGTGAAATAAATCAGACACACAAGCATAAATATGACAGTTTCTCTTATGTGAGAAACCCAGAGGAAGAATAAAGGACAAAATAGAAGATAACAGGAAGTAGGAAGATAGCTTGTTCTCAAAGAGGAAGGGAATAGTTGGGGAGTGGTATGAGCAATGAACAAAAGGAATCGGGATGTGTTATATGCATGCACCAACTCTATGTGTGTACTGAGAGAGAGAGGGAGAGAGGGAAATAGAAGGGAAGTGGATAGAAAAGAAAGAAAATGTATTGTGTATGTGTAGCAACTGCACTCAGGGAATATAACATTCTGCACTACCAACTTGTACTGATAAATAAACAGACAAACAGCAAGCAAAACCCCGCTGCTTCCGGGACTTCTCCAGCTTAAATGGTTTTCCTTATGTGCACACACCACCTCCCTTTGGGGTGGTCTGCGGCTCTCTTCCTGGCCTGCAGCCAGTGCTTCCCTCTACCCCAGCCCTTGCCCCATGGCCCGGGCAGCTGGGACACGGGCAGGCAGGACGGGTCCCTTCTGTCCTCCCCACATTGTGGTGGGGCCGGTCTAATCATCCTTCTGGATGCCGCCACTGGGCTGGCTCTTCCCTTCCATGCTTCATTACTTCCTTCCTCCTTTATTCCTTCTTTCCACAAGACTAAGGTTAAGGTACATGGAGCTAAGGGTTCAAGAACAAATGCTGCACATGATGCAGCTCTGGGGGTCCAGGGTCACCTGAGGGCTGTGGGCCAGGGGCAGGTGGCCAGGGCAAGGTGGGAGGTGCCTGCCCCAGCTGCCAGGCCCTGAAAGAGCTCGGGAGGGCACCAGCCTGCACCTGGGACCTGAGCATCAGCTTCCCAGAGAAATTACAGCCAAAGCAAAAGGACTATGCAGCTAAAGGGCAAAGAGGACAATGTTCTAGGCACAGGAAATAGAAAGTAAAAACTCTGGGAACTAGAAGATAGCGTGGAGTTCAGAAATAATTAGAACAGTTTGGGCTGCGTGCTGCTTAACAGGTATCTGGCTCTGGCCGGGGGCGGGTGGTGGTGGTGGTGGTTATCAGGAGCGTCCATAGGAGCAGTCTTGGAGCCATGTCAGGCAGTTCCAGCCGGCCATGGGGACAGTGAGCAGCCTTTGATGATGTGAGGCACCAGTGAGGTGGGCACAGGAGCACGCAGCATGCCCGGGGGCTGCTGAGAAGGGCATGGACCCCGAGCCGGCGCCTCTTGCTGCCTGCACAGAGTTTGTCCGGCCCAGGGCCGCCTGGCCTTGGCTGCGAGCCTTTGTCTTGCTTGCAGGCCGTGAGCGGTTCCTGGCTCCGGAGCTGAGGGCTGGGCTAGGCTTTGTCCTCTGTGGACTCCCTCCTCATGCCTGCTGGCCGGAGTCCTCAGTCCTTCTCAAGCCATTTCTGACTTTGGGACCCACTCTACCAGCCCCGCTCAGCAGGGGCCCAGCCCAGTTCCATCGCAGATTCCCCTTCCTCTTCTGTACCAGGCAGACTCACCACAGGCCGGCTATGCCTGCTGCTGCAGATGGAATCATTCTCCTGAGCTTTCTCCTTCTCTGCTGCTGCTCTACAGGGTGGAGACTTAGGCTAAGGAGGCCCAGGACAACCGTTTAAGGACTTGGCGGCAGGCTTCAGTCAAAGGGTTTGCATCTCAGCTCCTTTCAGACAAATGCATACAACAGTTTCAAACAGAGGGAGAAGCCTGTTCTGTGAATGTGGAGAGCTTTAAACGTAAAACCTCTCAGCATCACCTGCCGATATCCCAGGCTGTAATAGAGGTGGACTCCCACTTTTCAGGGCTGTCTTGTCAGGTGCCTGTCTACCGCCTTTCTTGCAAGATCAGACAGAAGTCCGTGTCTCTTGGTTCTAGGGTGACTGTCAGAGACCTAGAGATGATTTCTCAGGGGCTTTAGCAGCATAATGCCAATGGCTCTTTCCTTCTTAGAAATCTAGAAATACTTGAGACTCGGCAAAAACCCCAAAGTCCTTCCACATATTCCCACCGAAAGGAGGAAAAGAAAGTGCTGACTTCAGCCCCTGTGTGCCACTTTATTAGCTGTGTAGTCTTGAGCAGGATGAAGCTTCCACTTCCTCGCCTCTGAAATCTAAGCCGTGATTCAAACCCTGGGCAGACTGGAACAGAGCTTCCTCAGTCAGAGCCCTGTGGCCCTGGGGCAGTGACTCCACACCGCTGGGCCTCAGCAGTCTCATGTCTGCAATGAGCACACCCCCGTGCCAGCCCATGCTCGGGGAGACAAAGCATTGGGAGTACTTACGCAGAGGCTGGGGCACCGAGGAGCTGGTACTACACTTTGAATCTTCAGAGTCCCTCAGAGGCCCAGGTATTCGGGGTTTAGATCCCAGGGGGCGCTGTTGGGTTAGTGGTCCTAGGTCACCAGGAGCCTTCCCAAGAACAGGCCCACCTAATGGTGGGCTGAAACCTCCAAAATCCTGAGCCAAAATAAACATTTTCTTCATGATCTCAGATGCTGCTGTACTGATAAGAAGCTGACTGACACCGGGTGCTGGGCGTGCCTGGAGAGCTTGCCTGCTGTCCTGCAGGTCTGCGCTAGGATTCTGCCCCTACATGCTGGCCAGGCCCAGTCTAAAGGCGGTGTCCCTCGGGCCGTGTGTCCTCCAGACACACCAGTGGGGACCTCAGAGCCCACCAGGCCTCCCTGGCTGTCTGTGGGCCAAGCCACTCCTGCCTCTGAATTCTTGTGACGGCCTCCGGCAGAGTCACCAGAGTAGCTCAGGTGACCTAACATGCACTGGCATCCCTCTGGGAGGCACCCTAACGCTGCATGCTCCCCTGGCACCCAGCCTCCCGAGCGCTGCCAGGACTTCGAGGCTGAGTCATGTCTGGCAAGCGTGGTGACTGCCAGCTCCTCCCTGGAGTGAGGGAGGTGGCCGAGGGGCCCGGCTGGCCTTCTTAAATCCAGGGTCTTCGTATCCTCAGCTGAGGAATAAGTGATCGTGGGCACCTGGCCTCTTTCCGGGAGAAGGACTTGGCAGTCTCCTGCGAGCAGTTTTCCTATTTGGAGCGGGTCCAGCCTCACTGCTAACGCATGTGGCCGGCCAAGGGTCCTCCACGAGGCTGTTAGGGGCTTTCTGATTTTCTCATGCCTCATTTTCTCATCTGTTCATTGCTGCAGAGCCTTGAGAGGCGGCACCACGTCCAGGCAGGAGACACCCAGGAGCCCCCTGCTCCTGGTGGGCCGCTTTGTGAGGAGCAGGCTGTGGCTCAGAGAGTTTCCCAGGTGTTGGCAAACACACAGCCCTTGCAGAGGAGCTCATGGGCAGGGCCAGGTGCCAATACATCACCTTGGGAGACGTGAGGGGATGGGGCGAGCCCCCTCCTTCCTGCTCTGCTAACCTGCGCGCAGGGTGCCCAGGGGGCGCATTTGAAACACTCTGCAGTCGCCTTCGCAACGTCTTACTTAAGCAACCAGACCCAAACATTAGATAGCAGAAGCCTCACCCACACAGTGCACCCCACTCTGCGGCATTGGGTGTTCCCAGACTTCTGTGCCTGCGTTGTCATCTGACACTAACAAAGTTTGTGCCCAGATTCAAAGGAGGCATCAAAGGCTCCCTGTGGCTGCCCGACCATGAGCTCAGAACTCGGCTTCGATTCCAGGTCTTTGCTCCTCTCACAGTGCTGTGCCAGTTTTGCAAGCAAGCGACTCCCTAGACCCCTTTCTCGCTGCGGGCTCTGTGACTGAGGCTCGGAGGGGGAGGGCAGGAGTGTGAGGCTGTCAGAGCGGGAGGCTCAGGACCCAGCCGGGCTCCCAGGCTTCTCCATCCTCATTCTTCTACTCCTACTGCCCCCTGGAGGTGAGCAGCTAAACCCAGGCCGCAACTCTGGGAAATCTGGAGGCCACCGTGCTCCCCTGTGGGACAGTGTCAGGGAGACAGACACAGGGCTTCCTCTCACCTTTGCCTCCTGAGGCACGAGAGGATAGAGCCCTAGGGTCAGAGGCAGGAGATGTGGAAAATCCGCAGGATGAAGGACAGCAATTTAGGCTTTTGCTGGTGACAAGCAAGTCGCTAAGGTCTCAGAGGAAACCCCCGGCCCCTGGTGACGTCCACTGTAGCCACCCCACTGGAAAGGAGGACAGCAGTGCACAGGAGAAGGTCTGGGCTTCGGGCCCAAGCTGAGTTACCTGCTCTTCCCTGTAACTCACTGCTCGGTTGGCCATTAATAATGTAGATATGAGTTCTCATGAGTAGCACACCCTGTCCCTGAGGTGCAAAGTCTGACACCATGTGAGTAACGGGAGCGGACCGACAAGGTCTGTAACCAGACAAATCTTAGGGCCTGCTGGCCATGGAGACAGCAGGGAGGGACGGGGACCTGGAGGACAGAGGTGCCAGGTTGTCATTCTCAGGGTCTGGGTCACCTCAGCAGAGGAAGCAGGGCCCTGGAGCTGCAGTGAGGCTGAACGTACTCAGAAGGCAGCCAGGGCACATATCGGGCTTTGTCTCCAGTGTGGAAGGGTGAGCCGAAACTCAGCTGCCGTACTTTACAAGACTCCGTCTTTGCTTTCGGGGTCCTCAGATGTTGAGTTAAAACAAAGCTTACTAGATCAGTTTCTACCTCTAAAACGCAATTCCCAGGACACCATTCTGGGCCACTGAAGGACCAGACTGGGTCCCTGGGGTCCCTGGATGCCCTCTGGGCTGGGCTGAGGGTCCCTCAGTGAGAGAGGAGGTCCACAAGGCCTGATTTCCCATCTCTGAATCTCTTCCAGCAGTGACCCCGAGCTGGGGCTGTCTCAGAGCAAAGACAGGCTGTCAAATCTGGGAGCTGAGTGGAAAATACATCCTGGTCACGCAAGCACAAATAAAGTGCAAAGTCAAAGCTCCACGTATGGAGGCGAAGCTTTTGCAAATGGGGGGGGGGGTGGCTGAGACAGAGGATGAGGGGAAGAGAAGGGGCTGGGACTTAAAAAGATTTCTGAGGTGTCATGAGCATGTGCTGAACACCCTCAACGGGTGTGAACATTGCATGTTGCACACACAAACTAAATACTACTACTACTACTACTAATGGAAAAGGAATCTGGAGGCCAAGGGAGGGAGGCGGGTGGGGACAGGAAGGGGATAAAAAGAATCAAGATGCACTAAGCACATGTGCCACTCCCTGCGGCGAGCTGAACTTCATGGGCTGCAAAGATGTACTAACACGATTTAAAAAAAAAATCTAAAGACGGCGGCGATGCGGCTCAGTGGCAGAGCACTTGGTTAACATGTTCAATGCCCAGGACTACCCAGGAAGACAACAAAACCAAACCCAGCGTCCTCCCCATCCCCAGGCTGCCTGCAGCTGCTGGGCTGCATCTTCATCTCCAAGAGAGGCGCGGGCCGGAGCTTTGGGTCCTGAAGGACTCCCACAAATTCAGTGACTGGGGCCAGGACTTCCCACACGACCACATTCTGCAGGCGCGGGAGGCGGACGCGCGCCCTCTGCTGGTGCTTCGTGGGATTGACGCGCTGTCCCTTGGCCGAGCTGCCTTCTGGGAGGGAAAAATTACCCGGTCTTTGGGGATTCGCTGGGTCTCAGAACCACACCGGGACCTTAGGACCCAGTTCGAGCCCTTCGTCTTACATGTGGGGAAACAGATGGGCTGGAGCTCGTGAAGGCCTCTGGGAAGAGGCGCAGGGCTCGTGTGCAAAGCTGGCAGCCGCACCGTTTACAGAAGGGAATCGGGCTCAGGTCTGGCTGCGGAGACCCGGAGGACCCTGAGCAGCAAGCTTCCTCCCTCGCCTTCCGCTCATTGCTTGGCCGCCCAGAGGCCTCCGAAGGTGCTCAAGGGGCCGTGGTATGGCACGCACTGTGCAGCCCCACTTTTCCACCTGTGACCCAGGCACACAAAGCACACAAATACTTCGTTCAGAGAAATTTCACAGTAGAGCAAGAGAACATCTTTTCCAGTGTAGGCCCAATTTTGCCTTAAAATACCCAACAGTACAGCGTGAATACACTGTAGGGCCTGGCGCCTTCCTGCGGCTGGGCCTGCAAGATGGAACTTTCAAAATTAGGGATTTTTCCTTTTAGAGAAAATCAACTTCTCCAAACTTCCTCCTGCAGAGCACAGAGCAACTCCGCCTCTGACAGAACATGCAGACCCAGGCTCGAGGCCAGGGAGGGGCTGAGGGTGGTGAGCTGGGGCAGTTACCAGTTCGCAGATCCACCTGGTCTCCCTGTGCCCCTCCCTCTGTTCCTCCCTGGAAAAGGCCCTTGCCCTCCTCAAGGAGATGGTCCTTGGAGGGAACTAGGCCTCGGGTCCTGGGAGCTGGCTTTGAATCAGACCTTTCTCCTTTTTACCCTCATCCGTGGCCTCGCTTTGATTTGTTCAGCGGGAGCAGAAGACCCAGAGCAGCCTGGAACTCCCGGGGCTGGGCTGGACCTGGGCTCTGAGGTTCCTTTTCAGGCTCTCGCGGTGGGGCGGGGCTCTCTTCACTGCTTCCTGGAGATCCCCAGGACCACAGGGGCTGACTCTGCACCCAGGCTAAGATAGGAGAGCTGCCCCAGCCCCCTCATTTAATTGGAGGCCCAGGGCAGGGCCTGTGGCTGTGGCTCATGCTCTGGGGGTGATGTGGGACCTAGCTACAGGCCGCTGTTTCAGGGCACTGGGCACTGGCACCCCTTCCTGTCACAGCTCAGAAAGCATTTGTTGGGCTTGAGCTGAGCTGGCCGACAGCTCTCTGCCTGGCTGGAGAGCAGAACCTAGCACCAGAGCCAGCAGGCCGGGGCACCGGGCAGGCAACAGATAGCATGCATACATACACACACACAAACGAGTGGTGGAGACACTTGTGCCCAAGGAGTTTCCACACTGTGCAGGCCCAGGGCTCTGTCTTACCACACTCAAAGAACAAAACCCAGGAGTGGGTTTAGGAGAGGATGGGCCAAACAGTCTTAGCCAAACAGTTCCTGCAACTGGAGGAGCCATCCAGACAGGAATCCAGAGTTATGTTTTCTCAGGGTATATTTCTTTGTTCAGAGTTGTATTTTCTTAGAGTAGATTCAGTTGACTCATAAACAAACGACTCAGGCAGTGAACAGAAGTACGGAAATGAGAAATCTTGGCACTTGGCATGTGGTCTTTTATATGTTAGCACATTTGTTGCAATTATTTTTGTATTCCTTAACAGTAGTTAACACTCACTGCTCTTGAGATGACTGGCTGAGAGGCGGGGTGTGGACAGCAAATCTGAGCAGGAACCAGCGGAAAACAAACAGCAAATACCAGGCAAGTATTCCAGAGTCTTTTCGGACAAGGCCATTCCTTGGTCTATCTCTTCGGAAACGTGGGCTTTAGGAAAAATGTAAAAGGAGACTTGATAGATTAGCAAACCGAGCATCTCCTGTATGAACTGGTGACTTGGGAGCCTTACAGTATTCATTTTCCCTCCACCCCTAACATGAAGTGCTTTTGCCTAATTTCATACTCATAAGATTGTTGCATCAGTTGGTTTAGATAACGAAAGTAAATGTTTGAAGACAGTGGTGCTGGGTTTGGTAAGGAAAGTGCCACTGGTGGGACACGGCCAGTAGACAGCTGTGTTTCTGTCCCTCCAGAGACAAGACTTGGAGCTTGGCTTCTATTCTACCCCCACCTCTGGGAAAGAGGTAAGAGCGAAGAAAAGAGAAAGTAGCGAAAGAAGCTGGAATACTACAAAACCTGACATGTGTTTCCAAAAAAAAAAAAAAAAAAAGGCAAAGAAAGGAAGTTCTCCAGAAAATTCTTTCATCAGATCTTTGTTGGTGCTAGATTTATTGAACACATGTTTTCTGAGCACCCACTACCATCCACAATTCTTTCAAGCCTTTGGGGTGCTTCAAGGTCTCTGCCATCCTGAAGCCCACAGTTTAGATCCCAAAGTTTCCATCCTCTGAAGGGTTCTCTCCTTTTTATTCCTTTATGTTTGGTATACAGGACTTATTCCAGGGATCAGAGCAAATGTCACTTCTTTTCTCACCAGCATGGCAGAAAAAAAGTGCATCTCCTGCTTTGCATGAGGCAGATTGTATTTCTAATTCCCAATGGAATGTCTCCTGTGGATGTAACAGGGCAGTATGCACAGAGTTCACGCTGCCCAGAGAGGAAAGGACAACCCAGACCAGTACCAGTGGTTTGCCACGTTCTTATCAAACTCCCTGTCTCTGAACAACTCCCAACTACTGAGCTTTGGCTTCTTAGACTTGAAGCAGGAGCAACAGTTCATAGCTCACAGTGTCACCAGGAGAATCGCACAGTGTGCTGTGTGTTGCTCGCCTGGCTCCCCGGAGGCCCTGAGAAAATGCTGTTCTATTCCACCAGGCTCCTCCAGCCTACAGATTGATCAGTAGTTCTATTTCTACAATAAAATGAAGGAAATAAACCCAAGACTTTGGGGCTTATAAGTACAAGCAACTCAAAATCCCATAAGGAGCCACTTTGGAAAGGAAATGGTTGCAAAGAAGATCTTTCTTATGTCTGCAAATGCTATTTATCATTATTATTCAAAACAACAACTGCTGGAGGTGTGGTTTATGCCTATAATCCCAGCACTCTAGGAGGCTGAGGCAGGAGGATTGCAAGTTTGAGCCCAGACAGGGCAACTTAGTGACTTAGCAAGACCTTGTCTCAAAATAAGAAAAAAAGAATGGCTGGGAATACAGCCCCGTGTAAAGGTCCTGCATTCAGTCTGCAGTACCACAAACAACAACACAGTAATGATCTTGCTTGATTATAAAAATAATTCTGTATGCTATCCTGTTGCATAACCACAGGGAGACTCTCTGTGGTCCTGCCACTTCCGCCCTGTCATGGCTGGGAGGGGGCAGCAGTGGAGACCGGGATTCCACCTTTGGTAAAGACAAAGGAGCCGACAGCTAATGGAGTCAGGGATTTGGACTCTAGTTTTGTTCCAATGACCCATTGTCTCTCCTTGGACAATCCTTTTAAAAGGCCAGCTCTTCATGTCCTCATCAGCTGTCTAGGAGAGCTGGAGGACCCTTACTGTAGTGCCAAGGTCTGTGGCCATTGCTCTTCACTGTGCGGCAGTGCACTAGCACTCTCTCTGCTCCCCGGCTCTCTCTGCACCCTGGGCTGCAGCAGAGATCTCTGCTTCCCTCCCAGCTCCGACCCTTGGACGGTCACAGATTCCTCAGAATTTCCTGAAGACTGCAAGGAGCACTCCCTACTTGTATCACAGTGAAGAGGTTATTTTGTCTTGTGTTACAACCCTTGTTTAGCTTTAAATTTTTTTCCTAAAAGAGATCATAGTGGTCCAGGACTGAGCCCCAGCGGGGTCCACCTGCAACCACTATGGGCACACAGATGCCCCACACTGCCCATGCACAGCCACACGCACAGTCCTCCTGCACCCCTTCCTTCACCAGTGCTGTCCAGGAGACGTTTACCTGTGTTCCTTTGGACTAAACAGAAGCAAACTGCAAAAAGCAAAATGCCCCTCATGTTTACAGTTCCCTTGGACCCCCCTACCCTTCTGTGCAGGAAAGAAACTGGGAAATGATGAGGTGGAGTGAGGTGGAAAAGGAGAAAATGTGACCTTTATAGGTTTCTGAGAACACAAATCAGGAATGAGCATATTTATCTGCTCTACTGGGTGAGGCTGTGGGCAGAAGGTACTGGGTAGTCTTCCCTTTCTGCCTAAAAATAGACAGGCTTTTTGATGCTCCCTGGGAACAGGGGCTGAGCAGCAATTTGATAGGTGGAGCATGGACAGGGGAGAAACCCAACCCTGAAGAGTGGTTGAATACTGTGAAACACGGGCTCAGGAGATGGAGACAAGAGTTGTCCAGAGGGGAGCTCGCTCCCTGCCTTCAGGGACCTCGCAGGTGGGCAACATCCTCTGTGGGTGAATTCGCACAGAGGTCAAGGCCCAGGACGTCACTCCGGGTGGATCTGCAACAGAAACAGAGGCCAGGGTGGTTCTTGCTGCATTGTTCATTATGGTCAACAGAGCACACCCTAAACAGCACACTGTGGCAGCAAGGAAAAAATGCATCGCCACACAACCCTGCACATAGGGCAGTGCAAGGACAGCCACGGAGGAGCCTCACAGACACACTGGGAGAGAAAGGGAGATCAGATGCTGCGTACCAGATTGCTCTAAACACTTATAAGACTAATCTAGTGATTTTAAACCAGAGCATTGTCTTCTTTGGGAAAAGAGGACAGATTCTTCTCTCGCTGAGGAGGTTCTCCTGGCTGGGGAGAAGGCTGTCCTGGGGAGGGGCGGGAGCTCCCAGGGCCAGGGACTGCACCAGCCTGAGCCTGCTGGGCCCATGGATGCAGTACGAAGACCCCTCGGTGTGGGGCCCACCGTGTCCCTAGGAGAGGCTGTGAGCAGAGCCTGCAAGGACAGGTCGGGGATACGCAGCAGGAGCTAACCGAGACAGCCATTGGTACAGCTGCACATCTTCCTCTGCTTAACTTAGGCTGAGGATCACTGGGCTTTATTTCTCTTAAAACCCTCTGAATAAAGGTGAAAGTTACATCCCCTTCCCCAAGCCTCTCTGACCACTGAGAATAGTTTTGTATTAATCCTTCCAAGGGTTTTTACACCTACACAGGCATATTTGAATCTCTTTTTATATAAACATTAGCAGGCTTTACATATTATTCCAAACTTGCCTTTTTTGTTTAGTGTATATCTTTCAGAGCTTTGTAAGTATGTGTATGGAAATCTTTCTTATTCTTTATAATGGCATTGTGATATTCTTGTAGGCTGTCTTCTAACTTATTTAACCAGTCAGAAACAAACATATTTGACCTTGACCTTCATGTAGACAATGTGCTTTGAACAAGAGACATGGAGCCTGGCCCCAGGCCTACTGCAGGGGTAAAAAATGCGATCATCTAATAGTGAGAGGCTCTGAGCATGAACAAAGTATCAATCACAAGAAGTCTTGTTTGACAGAAATACTGGCATGTAAATTTCCAAAGATGTAAATTTCCAAAGATGAGTCATTCTTTTAGAAGTCATCTTTGTACACTGGACAATAAAATGCATGTTTTACGCTTTATATTCATTCTTGCTATTTATAGTCTTCTTATTTGGAAAAGTGTCTTTGTTTTGTTTCGTTGGTTGTTATTTTGGTGCTGGGGATCAGACCCAGGGCCTTGCACATGCTGAACAAGTGCTCTACTGCTGAGCTCATTTTCAGCCCTAGAAAAGGATTAAGGTAGAGATCAATTGTGTCTTTTTTCTACAACATAGCCACTAGTAAATTAATTATGGAATTACACTTGAAATTTTTTGTATAGTCTGAAAAACTTAAGAGCTATTTTGGAAAATCAACTCGTTTACGGGGGAGAAAGTTAGGAGCGTTAAGTTTATCTTCCACCTTCTCCTCCAGTCTTAAATCTATTTCCAAATCACACTCTCAGAAACCAACTCCCAAGGAAGAACTTCACAAATCGTTCTGGAGGATAAGGTGCACCAACTCAGGGTGACAAACTTGGAAATTGAGCTCCTTGCCTAGTTTCCTTAATATCTGGCCAGAGGGTCACGCTTCATGTAATTGCAGGGCTGAAGGAGATGCAGCTTGGTGTTTCCCAACACATGAGAGAATCACCAAGCCTGATGTGCGTTCCACTCATGAGTGGGAGAGGACAGGGGAAGGGGGAGAGGAGATAGAGCAGGATTTGCAAACAGCATAAGTGTTATCTAATTAGACACATTGATACAATGCACATGTGATAGCTATATTATGTATATGATGTATGTATATATCTGAAAACTTTGGTACAATTCAATGACAGAAAGACAACCCAATTTTAAAATGGGGCAAATCTGAGCCATTTGTAGGAAAATGGATGCACCTTTTAACCATAAGTTTAAGTAAAATAAATCAGATGCAGAAGCTTAAATATCACATGGTTTTTCATATACAAGTAACAAATTGTAAATAAAGAGCAAAATAAAAGGTAGACAAGAGGAAGCAGGGAGATAGATCTTTCTCAAGGAGGAAAGGAATAAATATGAGAAAAGGGGAAAAAAACATAATGAGGTATCACTTCATATTCGCCAGTATGGCCATACAAAGTTAAAAATTCTAGAAATAGCAATTGTAGATGAGGTTATAGAAATTGGGTTGTTTAAATATTGCTGATGAGACTGTAAAACAATACAGCAGTTGTGTGACAGAGCACTTTTTGGTTCCTTGAAAAGCTAAAAAGAGTTAAAATATGACTTAGAAATTCTCTCCTTGGTTTACCCATATAAACAATGAAAATAATGCATATGAATGTGCATAACAGCACTATTTCCTTAGCCAAAGTGGAAGCACGCAAGTATTAACTGATGGATGGGAGAAACAAACTGTGGTATAATTCACAGAATGGAATACTATTCATCCATAAAATGATACATGATACATGCTACAACATGGAGTAACCTCAGAAAACCGTGATTAAATGAGATAAACCAGGCAAAAATGGTCACATACTGTTTGATTTTACTTATGTGAAATATGGAAAGCTGGCAAATCTTGAGGAACAGAGAGCAGCTTTGTGGCTGCCAGCAGGTGGGAGTAGAGGAATGGGTGTCTACCTAAGGGGTATGGTCTCCTTTTGGGGTGAAGAACTGAGTAACAGGGTGAACTAGTGATGATGATGGTTTACAACATTATTTATTGCACTGAATAGCATACATTAAAATGGTTAAATAGTAAATTTTATGTTATGTATACCTTACCAAAAAAAAAAAAAAAAACACCTTGAGGATTTCTGGAATCATGTAACATCAGCATATTTGTCAAAATCCTCTCAACTTAAGGAAACTGACCACTCTGAGCACATAGGGGAGGTAAATTATAGTTCCAGGACCAAAGCCTTTTATAGTGAGCAAATGCTCTTCCCTCTGTCAATATCATGACTTGTGATGCTTAGCACATGCACATGCACATAAACACCTACACACAGCACTCCACAAACCAGCACAGGAAGTAGAATATACTCTGAAATCAAAATTAAAATGTTTTCAATTCTACCTTTTTGTCTCCAGGTGGCAGTACATGATTATCACTGGGCTTCAAGTCAAATGTCTTCCTGATACAATAGTTTAAAAATCAGCAGAAAGGGGCTGGGGATTTAGCTCAGTGGTTCCGCCGCCTGCCTCGCAAGTGCAAGGTCCCAATTTCAATCCCCGGTACCAAAAATAAAAAAAAATCATCAGAAAGAAAAAGACTGGCTTGCTCCACAACATTTTCAAACAAAATGAAGAATATTTCATAAGGGTTATGCCAGGTCCAGTCGTGTCTGAGTCACCTGGAGCCTCTGATCCACTCTGAGTCTGGACTCTTCCCCTCCCTGGGGGCTCCATCCTGCTATCAGCAGCTTGAAGAACTATGATTTTAAATTACATAGAATCCAGATGTCTTGCAAGTCTTAACTTCTTTCCCTACCACCCACTAATAACAATAAATCATGCTGCACAGTAATGAGCATGAGCTGTGATGAGCTGCCAGAAATATTTCTACTGAAAAGGGAAATCCACAGTGAAGTGGGGTTCCCAGGTGGGTGTTTGTACTTCACAGGCGGAGTAGTGGGAAGTAGGGGCCTGAAAACTTACGTGATGCAAATAAATAAATAGGAAGGTCTTTGCTTTCTACTTTGTGGAATTCTGTCTCACAGAATATGGAATTATATTTTGTAGTCAATTATGATGGTTATATTTTTATAATTTGTAGTGCACAAAATTAATTTGTAGAAGTTTGTCTTTTCTTTAGCACTCCCCATGATCCAGGCTAAGCAATCATTCTGGATTTGAGAGTTAAGGAAGCAGCAACATCGATAGGGCTAAGGATGCATGTATTGTCCAGCTCTGGCTGTGGCACACATGCCCTGAGTCTTTATGAAATGCTTTTTGGTTGTACTGGTAAAAAGTCCACAGTGACATGCATCATATGGCTGCTTACTTTACGTGGTCCCTTAGCTCACAGACCCTCCATGCTGACAGCCACACAGTGGAACTGCGTGGAAGGAAGATGTAACACTGGCTGACCCATACCAACACTCTGTACTTCATTAAGGATGTGACCTGCAATCCTGTGACAGATTACAATAAAGGACCATCCTCCCCGTAGCCCATTTAGGTGCCTGTGTGTGTGTGGTAATGGGGCTTTATTCCGGGGCCTTCACACTGAGCTGTAGCTGCAGCCCTTTATTTATATTTATTTTGAGATGAGGATTTGCTGAGTTGCCCAGGCTAGGATTGGATTTGCAGTCCTCTCACCTCAGCCTCCGAGTGTTGGGATCGCAGCTGTGTGCCACTATGCCTGGCCCCCACTGCCCCAGCCTTAACCATCTAAATTCAGTCTTTTTTCTATTACTTTAGAATTTTTAATGGAGGTTCACATTCACTAAATAACCACACATTGATTTAGCCATTAATTTTCATCTTAGTTTCTGTATCTGGAGTATAAGAACAATGAAAATTACCTCAAGTGATTATTCAGTCCCAAGCACCATGTTTGCCGTAAGGTGTGTTCAGTAAACGACAGCATCTGTAGGGGGCAGCTTTGCTAGCACCTCAGTGCCCTCTCCTGAAGGAATGTGCTGTCACTCTCCAGGCAGACCCAGACCAGTGACACCAGGGCTGAGGAGGGCTGAGGCATGCTCAAGCCCTGCACTATTCTGACACGTGTGGCAGGACAGTGTCTCTGTCCAGGTCTTACTTGGATCTCTTGGAGAATCCTGAGATTGTGCTGCTGCCGCCCAAACATCAAATAAAGCTTTTATTTATAATTTTAGACTAACCAGTTGTACCCAATGAATGATTAGTTATAGTCAGAAAAGGGCTGGCAATAGCATCTACTTCTCACACAGGTGATTCTGAGTTAAGATTCTTCCAACGTCAACTAAGAGATGAGTGAAGAACTCATTTCCTCTTTCTCACTCATTTATTTATTCTTGCACACAGCAAGTTTCATGTGGCCAGGAGTTTTGTCTATTTGGCTCTTGACTGCACCGTTAGCACATAGGATAGACGGTGACACGGAGTGGGTCCTCAGTAATATCTGCCAATGGAACTAATCTATTTGCCAGTGGAGACAGAACTCAAATCAACCTGAAGTGTGTGCTGAACACTGCAAAATAAAGACAAGAGGATGTCACTGGGAACACTCAGTAAAAGAGCTCCCCTGTGGAAAGATTCGTGGAAGGAAACAGGAGGAAGCCCCCCATTTAAAAAATACCTGCTAATTAGAAGCAAGTATCTTTAAGGATAAAATAAGATGAGATCAAAGAACAGGATGCTGAGATGAAAAGGAACAAGAAGAGTGAGGTTTGTCATGGCGAGGAAAGGTGGACGCTTCCCAGTCTGAGTCAGAGTTTAGGATCAAGCTGGAGCTGGCGACCAGATGGAGCAGAAAGAGACACCCTGGGAGCCTCCAGGGCAGGTGGCACCTGAAGCCAGAGGAGAGTGAGTCGAGCTGCAGGCTGTGGGACTCCCGGGCACAACCTGAAGACTTGCAAGGAGGGAATGATGTTAAGACACAATTGTTACCATCATTTGTTAATTTTATAAATCACAGGAGTTGGCCAGTTCACAGGGCTTCATACTTCTCCGATGAAATCAATGAAATGACACTTACAATCACACCACTTTTGGTGCATGGACAAGAAGAAATGGACCTACAAACTGAGGTGTTCCAGAAAAGAACAAGAACAGCATGGCTGCCCACTAGGCTGAATGCTAGAGGAGCAATGGCGTGCTTGAGTTTCAAAGAAGATATTGTGGTGCAAAGATCAGGTTTCATGGCTGATTATCGTTCACAGGTGAAAGAGAAAATCGTTCTGAAATAGTAAGGGCATCAGAGCATACTGCATCCAAATAGCATTTTAAAATATCATAACATTTATTTTAAAATACTGCATTGCTTTTTTGTGGGAAAACAGAAATGCAGATGCTAATTTGTTCTGTTAAATGCATCCCTGTCAAATCCATTTTCTTGTGTCCCAATTACCAAGGTCACAAATTATTCAGATGACAAAAAGCATGGCTATGTCCTTCAATGTTAAATCCCTATGTGTTTGACATTCTGCTCCTTCCTGAAGTTAAGTTTACTAGTGAAAAGCTTACCATGGTTGCTTAAATTATTCCTCCCCTCCTCAAGATCTATTTCATATAACATATTTCACTTGTCTGAGGGGTTCTTTTTTTATCGAGCCATCTCGCTTTCCATTTTTCTTCCTGAATATAGAAGCAGAGCTTTCAGCTTTCACTATCCCATGAAACCATCTCCCATTCTCGCAAAGAAATCCACCAGGGAGTACTTTGCTATGTATACGACCATCTTCTCTGGTCATCAGAGGTGCCTATTATGCGCTTGGCTCTCAGCTATGTGAATGTCATCAGTACAATTTGTGTGATCGGTGAAATCATAAGGTGAGCTCATGCCAGCTGGCTTAACTGAGGGCCCCCAGAGTCTCTGGCTAAGAATTCTAACCACAGCATCCTCACCAATAGCTCTTCCTGCTGATTTCCTCTTATCTCAGAATCCATACCAGGTCATTCTCGTGTGTATTTCTTCTGTTATTATTCCTGTATCTTCAGACACCCGACACGTGCACACATGCACACACATGGGTCAAACAATGACTAATTGGTATGGGCCAAACGATGACTAATTGGTATAGCCCATCTCTCATCCTTTAGCTTGGGGACCTGTAGGGGCTTCCTTCCCACCATCCAAATTCAATTCTTCAGTTTCTTCCTCTGGTTCTGTGTGTTGTGATCCCCTCTACAGCTAGTGATCACTATCCGTGCTTTGAATAAACCAACGAGAAGATCGAGGCAACTATTTATCATTTTCCTGCAATTCAACGCCAAAGTCCTATCCTATTTTGCCTCGCAGATCTTTTTCTTCCACACTTAACATGATTCATCACACGAGAGTACGCCGAGCCCTGGCCACCGTGTTCTCTGCCCCAGGTGAGGCCTGAGCACCTTAGGTCTTAGGATGCACTCCTAGGTGTCTCCACCAGCTGTGGACATGCCGTGTTTTCCACTCATGCAATTCCTCTCTGCAACCAACAAACTCATTGGCTGCAGCAAGTAGCTGTGGGTTAAAAGGATATTTTTGTCCATTGTGCTCACCTGGAGTTGAGCAAATCATCAACACAAATATTACAAGAGTTCTTTAACTCTTTGTCCTTATTTTATTTTGCAGTAAAATAGAAGCAGTGACAGGCCTGTGACATTTGGCTTGATAGGATGGTAGGAGGTTGTGTTGTTCCAGTAGCTGAGAACCAAGTACTCAATGCAAAACTGAGGCATCCATGGGAAGTAGATGGAGGAGCAGAACAGATCCTGTCCAGGACTTTGCTGTCCTGAAATCGTGAAAGGGCAGGCCCCAGTGCCTCAGCACACCACCCACCAAAGACCTTAGCCCCAGCAGAGCCCCGCCCCATGGCAGGTTCCCAGCTCTCCTGTCCTTAGTAGCAGGGTGGCTGCTACTCACCTCACTCTGGAGACTTCGGTCTCATAGGAAAGAGGCAGACCCTGTGCTCAGGAACCCAGTCTCTTCACTGGGACACACTGCCTTCAGTTTGCTCTTATTATTTAGAGGATTCCCTAGAAGCAGCCAGGTCATTTCCCATAGCCCAAGAGATGAGGGTGAGCCGGGCCAGAGCAGGCCGGGCTGCAGGGCTGCAGTGACCACTGCCTGCATGGACAGGGAGGAAAGTGGGGTGTGGCCACCAGGAAGCCAGGTGGAGAGAGGCTAACTGAACCTGTCCCCCTCACCCAGCCCCAGCAGCCTGGGAATGAGAAGAAGCAGGTTTCCTGATGACCAGGGGTGGATGAGGCAGAGGATCAAAGCCACAGGAGGCCTTGGAGGGTGCAGTGGGAGGGAGGACACTGTGTCAAGGGGGCAGGGGGCAGAGGGGAGGCAGTCGGCCGTGGCAGCGGCTCTCCACCCTGGGTGGCTTGCTGGCCGCAGGGCCTTCCCACTGGGCACAGCTCATGTCCGTGAAGCCCGTCACGGCTGAGCACAGTCCACCAGCATCTGCAAGGAGAGCAAAGGCCCTGGGACTGATGGGCTCGCTGGCCAGAGCTGACCTTGAGTCCACTGTGTTCACTTCTGCGTCTCCAAAAAGAAATGCAAAAGTTACCCCAGAAGGAGAAAGTGTCAGTTTTCCTCATTTTTCATGAGTCCTGGCCTAGTCTCCAAACTCTCCCTGGATAACATGTTTTAATGCCACATTTTTTCTTTCATTAGTCCATGTTTGCAGCACATGGCATTTACATTCATCCCAGGGAGTGGGTACATGTACCTAACATGGCGTGCTCCTTTTCTCCTTCCCACCCACCTCCCTCCCCCTGCCTCTGCATCCCCTTTCCCCATTTTCATTCCTGTTGTCACATTACCTTAGTGCCCAGAAAGCTCCTCCTTAGGTTAAATTTATGGCTTTTTTGGTGTGCCTTAAGTCTTCTACAGAATAGCTGCATGATCAAAGAATGCCTTTGTATATACATATGTATTTATCCTTCACTACATTTTGTTTTTTAAGTCCCATTTAAAGTTTAAACATAATGCACTAATTTGTATTTTAAACATCAAATAATTAAAAATCACCAAGAATTTCAACATTGGAGCCTTTATTGCTTTGGGACACATTTTGACAGTTAATTTATATCAAATATAGGAGCATCTGCATCATTTAATTTCTAGGACAGAAAGCAATCGTGTAATTTTTAGCTTATGCACTTCTAAGGGTTTTCAATTTCATTTGTATATACTGTACCTGTGATATATAATACATTTTTAAGTAGAGGCGCCATAGTTCAAAAAGTCATTTCTTTATTTTGAACATTTGGATTTCTTTCAGAATGTTTTTATGATTTTTCTGTGGCTAACTTCTGGGGAGCAGAATAACTGAGGCATTGAGAACAAGTATTTCTGCCTTACATATACACTGACAGATTGGCTGCCAAAGAGGTCGCATAAGTTGCTGTGCTGGCTCTGCGTGAGGTGCTCGCTCTTCCCACCTCCACCCGGGCCCGGGATCCACGTCTTGTGAGGGCGCCTGCTTCAGCTCAGCCGGGCAGACTTTTATCAGAGGGATCCAGGGAAAGGCAGCCTTCTGCAGAGGAGCCTGTGAGCCCTGCAGTCCCACCTCCAGCCCTGACATTCCGAATTTTAAAATGGGCAAAGCACCGGGTGGACATTTCCCCAGAGAAGACCTAAAGCTGGACACAAGATAAGTGCAAAGGCTCTCAGCATCACTGTCACCGTGGAAACCGGAATCAAAGCCTCGGGAGGCCTCGCCGCCCCTGCTAGGTTTGCTGCTGCCCACGAGGTACACAAAGTGCTGTGAGGCTGTGGGAAAAGATGCCCTTAGAATATCAGAGGACAAGTTCATTTGTTTTATTCCGGGGGAAAACAGTGCGAGGTCCCTCAAAAAGGTAAGAATAAAACTACAGTATGATGCAGAAATCCCTCTTCGGGGCTCGTTCCCAGAGGACACGGAGGCAGCAATCTGTGGGCATCTTCACTCCCCATTTGTGCTGCCCTGCTCATAGCTGTTAGGGTGTGCAAACGTCAAGTCTACTGACAGATGAATAAATAAATACTTGTATTTACATATACAGAGGCCACTAAAAATGTATACATCAGGAAAAGAAAAGCTCATATAAATATTTCAGTACTAAATTTATCCAGACACCATGAGGTTAATAGGAGTTGCCTTTGGCCTCTACAGTTGCAAGAGCTGCTCAGAGTGGTGGCCATGCGCTTTCCAACATGCATTAGTACGGTGAACTGCGTATGTGCCTGTGTGTGTGTGTGTGTGTGTGTGTGTCCCCCGGGTTAAATTTGAACCCACTGGATTCCTCCCTGGCTGCTGCAGAAGACTGGCTGTGGATCTGCTGAGGGCTGCAATTCCCCAGCTCCTATCAGTTTCTCACCACTAAACTGTTTCCTGTTGCAGAGGAAACCACAGTTCTCCAAGTTACAAAGAACAAAAACCTTAACGCTAAAAACAAGGCCACTAAAAAAGGACGCAAGGCACAAAGTGTGAGCCTGTGGCCACTGCTGCCAAATCCAGGGCCTGGCTGAGGACCAGAATGGGTGTCGGAGACACCGGTAGCAGTCTGTGAACAGCACCAGGCACAGTGCCTCTGAAAAAGAACAGAAAGGTTGGCTACTGTGAAAGTTATCACAAAACTACAGGGCCGTCTAGAAAATCCACCTATGTGTGCACCCGAGCCCAAGCCCCAGTCTGAGCCAGATCCTGAGCTCTTAAACAAAAATTAACATTGAGCTGGTTCTACTAAATTTAGTCTTACCTCTTTATGCTCTGTTGTTTCTTTTCTCTCAATTACTGATTTATAAAACAGCATTGGGATAAACAGCAATTATAAGAAAATAAAGAAAGCTGTTGCCAGTTTTCCTACTTGCCTCTTATAATAGTAAGATTTGGAAACAACCTATGTGTTGGGCACCACTTCAATAAATAAAGAATAATGGGATATTATTCAGCCACACAAGAAGGAAGCCCTGCCATTTATGAGGCCATGGATGAAACTGGGGGACATTGTGCTAAGTGAAATGAGCTGGACAGAGAAGGAACAACACTGCACGAGCTCACATGTGGAGTCTGGAATACCCGCAGCCCCAGGCACAGGCAGCTCCCTCCCTGTTTGGAAGATCTTCACCCAGTAGCTACTTTCCCAGTGAGACTTTCTGCCACTATTGCCTCTAAAATATCAACCCTCTGCCTGATACTCTGTATTCCCTTCTTTAGTTTTCTTCTTCCGTACCCCTTATGGCTTTCTAACATAGGATATGTGTCTTGCTCATGGTCTGTTTTAATGTTTAGAATGTAAACTACATGCAGGTGAGGGGTTTGTTTATCACTGAATTCTGGCATCTGGAGTATTATCAGGGACAGAGAGATTGTTTACGAGATATGTGTTCAATTAATGAATGAATGAGAACAGTCCTGAGATTCTAGGGTACTGGTGGTAGAGTTAGATGTGCTTTTGAAAGAAAGGTGGTGGATTTTCTCCATCTGTCAGACACTGTGACTTTATTCTTTCTTTTAACACTTCTCCTGAAGACACACGTTCCCTCACTCTACTCTCAGGCTTAATTATTATTTTTACTCTTATCCCTCAAGTAAGCCAAAAGCTACCTTGAGTAAATCGTTTGCATCACTTGAGGGATGTTCCCATTGTAAGGCTAGACACCCAAAAGCTACATTGACAATGGAAGTCAGTCTAGAAGTCAGGTGCCCAGACACTAATTAGTGAGATGTCGTGGCTAAGGAAAGATGGAAAGACACATGAGACATCCCCACTGATTCCAGTATCAGGTCGTGTTTTTCCAGGTACCACTTCTTCCTGGGTTGCCTTCCATGCAGCCAGCATTCTCCATCCCCTTCTTTACAATGGTACTCCTTCAGGTAATTCACTTCCAAGCTCTCTCCTCCCTCTCCATCTTCTTCCATGTTTTTCTATGTTCTGTGCCTCATTTGGACATTAGCATTCCCTTTGCCCCACAGAAAACCTAATCTGGATTGTAGATTCCTTTTCCAGTAGAAAGCTGTCTCATTACAGATTTGTTAACAGCTACTAGCAGATAACTTCTTGATTTTTCACCTTCCTCTCTCTTCTGGGATTCACATAAGTTCACTCAACTCCTCACAGAGCATTTTTGAACATCTTCTACTTGAACATGTCCACAGGCAATCCAACTCTCTCTGCTCGCCCCTGTCGTGGCCGGAGGCCATGATAACCGAAGCTATCTTCTGTCCCCTTGCCCTTCCATCTTCGTTGTCTCCAGACCTGTGAACTCTTTCTCCTTAGAACTCCTCGTAGCCATCATCCTTGCATCTCTCAGCTCTCCTTCAGTTGTGATGGATGTCCATGAACTTTGATATGGGAACACAGTGCGTGTTTCCAAAGCAACTATTGCTCACCCTACCCCATCAGCATGGATGCCTTCCCATCACACTCATTCAGCATTTCCAACTGGGATCAGCACGCCCTGCACTTCAGCACTTGAGTTACCAGGATAAGGGGGAGTGCGTGGTGGTAAGTAGCATTTCCCTCAGTGGTGCAATAGAGACCCATTTGTTCCTTGTCTGGAAGTTCCTTCCTGGGGGTTCCTGGGGGCATCGATGCCTGCATGGCCAAGAGCGTGGGCTCCAGACAACCCTGTGGAAATGTTAGCACACAGCAGAGGAGGTTCAGAGCCCTGTGTCCAGCAACCCAGGAGGACGAGGCATCTCTAAGTGGTGAGGAAGGTGGGTGATGGGAGGGGTGGGGTGGAAGAGGTTCGAGTGTGAACTGTGTGGTGTGCATGTTTGTGCATGTGCTGGTGTACGGAAAGAAGGAAGGAGAGAAGGCAAAGGGAGGAGAGAGACAGAGGAGAGAGAAACGTGGATGTTGTGTGCAATGCGTGTAGGGAACAGTGTGTTTGAGTAGCTCCCCTGAGCCAAGCTGAGCATTTGCCTTGGTCCTCAGGCCAGCAGTTGTTGAAATCCCCCAAACTTAAGCTTTTCTATAAAGGAAATAGGAATGTTAAGATAAGTAAGAAAACAAAGTCCGCTGAGTGAGCTCTCCCTTGGGAACTCAATGCTAGAGGAGTGAAGTGTCTAAGAACTCCTGTAAGAGACATCAGTCCACAATCTCAGTCAGGAAATGGCATCTTGCTGCTGAGCAGCAACCACTGCAGAGAAGCTGGGACCCAGGACAGGGCACCTTGCAGCTGTACCTGGGAACAGCAGGATGAAGAGGAGAAGGCTGGCTGAGAGCAGGCAGGATTGTGGCTCCACATCTGCAGGAGGACCACACTGGGACGGCCGTGGGTGGGCAACAGCTCCTGTATAGGCTGAGCTGGCGAGTGGCCTGCGAGCCTGGGAGAGCTGCAGCCTAGAAGGAGCTCTTGGTCTCAAGGGCACAGGCAGTTACATTATTTACCTGTTGCTCGGAGAACAAATATTTCAGGTACATTTTTCAGGAAGTAAATAATATGCCTGAATGGTTTGGGTGGGTTTGATGAATAAGAAAGAACACAGGAGAAGGCAGAGAAGTAGAACAAAGGTATGGGGAAGCAAAAGAAATATATTATTGTCACAAAATCACCAACTTCTCAAGTGCTTCTAGTAACCCTTGCTATTCACCAGTACATGACATAAATGAAGCTGCCATTCTGCTTCTACCAGTGTCCTGTCCATGGGTCACATTGATGGCCATGGAAGAGACCATTGTAGAATATTGTGATCATGGGCTCAAACTCTTTTGTCCAGTAAATGGCATTCCCTTTAAAAAGTTGATGACTATGTGAGATCTTGATTCATTTGGACCAACTAGGTGAATTAAAGTTAAAATAACATAGACTCCCTTGTCAAAGAAGTTCTGCAGTGAATAACCTAGGACCTAATTTGAAAATGCCGGTATGTCAGAGTGGGAATTTTCAACATTGGCACACCCTCCTTGTTGCTTCCCAGTCGGCAGCTCAGTGAATCCTGAAAGATATGAGGATGAAAAGGGAATCTCCAGTAGAACCCAGTTTCGACTCAGAAGTTTCTGTACATTCAAATTTGAGCTCCTCTATTGCATTATCAAAGAATGGAGAAAATTATTCTGGATGAGAATTACAACTGAATGAAAAAATATTCCTATTGGGTTTTCTTACTCTTGAATTTCAGATTATGATGTACTAATGAATCTACAGCAGTTGAGAAGAACTCTTCTACTTAGGTATCTGTGTTTCTCTGGGACTAAGAATTTGGCGTATGGAAAAGACAGGCTCAAACAGGAGAGCGCTTTCTGGACAGTGAGGTCATGAAGAATCAAACAAAATGAGAGGAAACAGCTTCTGGGTAATGACAAAACGATGAGCTTAGAGAACTGGATGGAGAAGTGGAGGTTTGCTGGTAAGAATATTATCAGGTATTCTGTTTTGTTTTCATGCAAAGAGTCAGAGTGAGTTTGGCCTTCTGAAGTCACTTTGATTTCAGCTGGCCTAAGAGTTCTCTTAAAATGATATGCAAAAGGACATCAGAACTCCTCTTACCTGGGTTCTGAGGGACAAACACCTGTCTTTTGGCAATAAAAACTTAATATTGTTATAATTTTAAATAACTCTGTTGAGTTTGCCAATTCTGATGAAGCCATCATAAAAGTTTAGAGCTGAAAACTGTCTTAGAAATGATCTTGCAGACTGTCTGAATAGCTGCTAGAAGAAGCAACTGAAGATGAAGGAGAAAGTGATACAGACACCGGTGTGAATTACAGCTCAAAGACCAGACCCAGCTGTGCAGGGCACACACTGTGATGACTGAAAGGACTCCAGGTGAATCGGGAAATAGCCGTGCTTAAGGGAAAAGGAAGCAAATGTATTTGGAAAGGAGTAGAATTTCATAGACGTGAAGAAGAGAAGAGGTCACTGGAGAGTAGGATAGGGAGGATGAGGGAAGAGAGAGGTTGGGCGAGGGGAACAAAGGGACGCAAAAGCAGTTGCGTGGAGCCATGGGCCCTGGTGCTCATAGTGCAGGTGGTGACCACAGTTTACAGCAACGTATTATACGTTTTATAAAGAACTGGAAGGGAGGAGGTCAGAGGCTCCTAACACAAAGAAATGGTGAGTATTGAAGGAGATGGGTGTGCTAATTATTTTAATTTGCACAATGCACTTTGCATACACAGATCAAATTATCACACTGTGCCACGCAAATGTGTAGAGTTTTTGTAGCACTTAAAAAAGAGAAAAAGAGAAGAAAAACATCAGTTCTTGGTGGTCACACAGAAAAACGAACACATGTTTTCACAGGAATAGCAACTCTTTCTCCTGCCTGGTTTTTTATTCATTTTGCCTCATTTTTCATAAATGAGCAGCAGCTTGGCTCCTTTTCGGTCTGCAGAAGTTAGCAGTATTTTCTCTTGGACTCAGTCGTGGACCAGCTCCACTCCTTGCCCAGGCCTGCATTCCTGCACCCACTGACCTGGGCTTTATAGTGACGGGAAGGCCCACAGCCCGGTGTCCTTTCTCCTGCACAGGCACAGCTGGCTACATGGACGCAGCTGTCGAGTCACTGCACATGTGTTGGCACATCACAGTCAACGCTGAAGAATAAGAGGGCCCACAGGGGAATCCTGACCTGACTCCACCCCCAGTCTCCCCCATGGTGGTTCTGTTTGATTCATTTGATAGAGCAACAGTCAAACCCATTCTGAGCCTGAACTGGGCGACATACTCTGCATTCGCATTTTCTAGGATGTGATGAGATGTTACTTGGGAAGTTTGGAAGAGGAGGCACCAGTGTTGAAAATCTCCCACCTGTGTGTTTCCAAGAAGGACTGGGGTGGTGATTCTGCCTCTCAGATACTTGCTCTGCTGACCTTCGCGCTCTCTCTCTCTCTTTCTCTCGATATGACATAATGCAAAAACGCATACATTACAAGCTCAAAAATGCCTGGACCCAACCATTCTCTTTTCCATTGTAGCATACTACTGCATGTGTAGTACAGATGTTCACATTCCTTGTGGGAGGTTGGCACACAGACAGAACACGTCGCGATTCCTTTCTCACCCCCTATGCCCTCCTTTTCAGCACAACTTTGCGGGACACAGTGTCTGCACTCCTGCATGGGCTTGGTGCAGGCACATAACACATCGCAATTGCAGCTCCTCACCCCTCCTTGCCTCTCCCCTCCCTCCATCTCTGGATCTCCTTCCTCTTTGGGAATGACCTAGCTCCCTGTCATTTATCTTTTATTTTTCTCTCTATTTTTATCCTGGGTTTGTCAAAAAAGAGAGGCAGTATGATATTTAAACTTGTGTGTCTGATTTATTTCATTTAACATTAGGTCTCAAGGTGGATTCATTTTCTTACAAATGACTCGTTTATCAAGTTTATGGCAGAGTAGTGCTCCGTGTTGTGTAAATACCACATTTCATATATCCCTTAATTTGTTGACCAACATATGGGCTACTTCTAAGACTTAGCGATCATGAATTGTGCTGATACCATTCTCTTTAGTGCTTTTCCTTGGGCTACTTTCAAAGGGTTACTTATCTTCAACCGTGAATGCAATCCTCAGCTCTGTTCCATTTTTTAGAGAAAGAAGATAAATAGCAGTGTTAGCATTTCAGGACATAAGGCCACACTCACTTCACCTGATGATGATGTGGTTTTCTTTTCTGCTTGTTATCACCAGTCATTATTGCTCATGGTATTGATTAAAGTCTGTAGAAGACCCTGGCTTTGCTTTGTTGTTATTTTGAGAAATATGAGTGGCTTTTCTCTCAGTAAAGCATCACTCTGATTTTAAGAAAGAAATCCAAACATATTTCTATAGGGCCAGACTTCGGTCTGTTTTTAAGCATTGCTAAGTAGAATGCCCACATTGTGCACTGGGAGTCAAGGTTCCAGGCAGTGAAGCAACCTTGAGGTGACTTTCTGAGTGGCCCTGCTGGGATTCCAAGCGCCATGCATTGAACCCGACATGCTTCGCTGCCTCTGATCTGTGCTGAAGACGTGGGTGGAGGTCTGATTTGTCCTCTATTCTAGCTGACTTTTGCAAAGCCACTAAGCCATGGGAGCCATAGTTTCCACACATAGAAGGGGATAGAAGATGTCACGCTCCATGTCTGCATGTCTGATTCGAGAGCTTATTGTGAGTGTCAGATGAGGAATGTGAAAATACACGGCAAGATACAGAGTGTGAGACCAATGAAGTGGACAGTAACACAGTGCAAGAGAGGAAATGCACGTCACACAGTGCTGCCTATGTCCTGCACCCTGCATTTGGACTGTGGCTGCTTCAGGGTTGTTTGACAGGCTCCCCTCTGCCCCTTGACTATGGGGGTGATACAGAGAGGTCTGGTCAGACGTGCGGTCAACGTGGCACAGTGTTTCCCAAGTGGAATAGCAGTATGCAGCACCCTCTATGCAAGAGGCCTTGGGGACAGCCAGCGAGGTGTGTGGAGCTTTCAGAATCCTGCTTCTGAGGAAGCGACTCTCCAAAAGGACCTCGTGCAGCAGTGAGGATCATCTGAACACCGAATAACGATGAATTCTATTAGGGAAATAGTATTGATCTTTGCCATTGCTGGTTAGTAGAATTATGGTCATATTTTCTTAGCATTTTTCTCTGAGTTATGCAACGCAAAGTATTTTAAAATGGATGACATTAAAATAATTTATTATCCTCTGAAATAATCAAGGAGAGGGGAGCTCATGGGGGGTCTCTGGCCTGCGGAGGTTCAGCGTGTTGCCTGGGGCACGGGGGGGCACAGTCCAGCCTGGGTGTCTGTCCCTGAAAGCGGGTTCTGATGCTGCTCCCGTGCCCTGGAGCTCCAGGGAACACTGCATCAGCAAGGAGGCCCCATATTGGGTCGTCTTTCTGTGCTTGTTTGGACGGCGGTTGATATTCACTAGGTAGATCAGGATTTCGCTGTGTGTTCTTCAAATTGTGACGTTCCTCACTTCCCGCTGGACTCCTTTGGCCCAGGAAAGCTTTTCCTCCCAAACCGTTTGTTTACCCTGCACAGGCCTTGGACCAGGCCAGGCCTACGCTGCACCTCCCCCTTCACCGGCTTCCAGGGGAGCCGCTCTCTGCTGCCCTCTGCTGCCCTCTGCTGGCCGCGCCGCCCCTCAGATCCCGACCTGATCAGGCCCTAGGTTACAAGGGGATCCCGGAGGCCTCTCACCTCCTTTCCCAGCCTGTTTTTCTCTTCTGCGGTCTTTGTGTTTCGAAACACAGTGTATTCCAAACAAACTGGATTTAACATTGATTTATTTTCCATTTTAATTAAGAATAGACGTATAACTCCCAAACAGAATTTCTGATCAGAAAACTAGTGTCTTCCAGATAAATTGGAATAATTCAAACAAACAACGAAAAGTGTTGCTTTACTTTGGCTCATGGGTGGTGATAGGTATGTAGATATATTTTTGTGAAGCTTTTACAACGTCCAATCTCATGCATAACTTTCATTGCTAGACCCCCAAATCACAAGCAGAGCAGGCCCAAGGGGGCTCAGAAGGCGGAGCCCTGCTCCACGGGGGTCCTCTGGGGTGGTGGCTTTGTCCTGAGCGACCAGCAGCCCTCCTTGGTGACTGGATAGAGGCTGCTCTGGGGATCCCCAGGGCTCCAGGGATTGGCCCCTGGAGTCAGGGTCTCTTGATGTTCAGTGAGCTGTGAGCCCAGGTTTTCAGGCAGCAAGCATAGGTGTTGGGACATCTTGCAATTTTATGTTCCTGACTTTTACACTTTCTGTGGCAGCGAGCAGTCCCGTAGCCACATATTCTGTCCACTTCCAGATCACTTCTCACTGGACAGTAGGAAAAGTCAGGATGATTAGTTGTGCCTCAAGGTGGAAAGGCAAGACTTTGGAGCGGGCTTCAGGGTGAACGGCTACAGGAGCTACATAGGCTGCTCAGGGGAGCCTTCCCCTCCACCCACCCTCCCTCATGTCGGTGTCAGCCTTTCTTAGAATCCTGCACTGGCTGAGCGGTAGATTTAAATTAAATCCAACCAAGGCCCTCTCCAAGTCTACAAAGCTGTCTGATGTGTTGCCCTGCTGTGGCCTACACTCTACTGTATAAGGTAAGATCGAAAATGAGAGTGAATGTTTACATTTTAAAATATTTATTACGATTAAAAACACATTGCCATCTAGTCCCTTCATCTCCCCCCTTGCTTTGAACACACTTATCCCATCTTATCCCACCTGTCTCTGTCAGAAGCAGTTCTGGACTCCTCTTTTGTGAGTGTCTTAATTGTGCTGTCATGTCTGCCTCCGTGTCCTGAATTGATCAAAAGTTTGTCTTTCACAGTCATTTTGACTTTGGGGAAAAGTCATAAGTCCCATGGCTCCAGATCTAGTGAATGAGGTAGATGAGGACAGACTGCCATGTTTTTATGCCCCTGCCTTTGTGTTGGATGGCGTTCAGCAGCAGCATTCGCATTTCTGATCAACCCTCACAGAGACATGCATGGAAGAGGACTTCCAGAACTGCTCAGACAGTGGTGAGAAGGATGGGATACACTTCAAGAGCCGGGATATCTTGAGGGGGGTTATTGGCAGTATGACTTTTATTGTAGCAATCCTTGTGGAGTATTCACTGGATATTTTAATCACACTTAGGGACTGCTTGGGTCCCTCCTGTTCTTCGTGTCCTGGCTCTGGGCTCTCTTGGCACCTTCACTGGAGCTGCTTCTCCCCCTGTCGAGCTTTCCCCACTTCCTGTGCATGAGCAGTCTGGGCCTTCATCTCTCAACTCCTCCGCACACAGTTAAATGCCCCAAACTATTTTTTCCCCGCATGCATTTTATTCATTAATATCTTCTACCCTAAGTTGTAGTTACATATTTTTTAGATTTATTTCTTGGTCTTCTCAATTGAACTGTCAGCTCCCTGTGTGTGAGGACCTTGTTCATATTGCTCAGCATCACACACCCCACACTGGGCACAAAGCAAGTGCCTCCTAAGTTTCTGCTGAGGAAATCGTTGGAAGACTGGGCTAGAACAGACTAGATGAGAGTGAGCAGAGCAAGGCACCTAGATTAGGGGAGAGCCCTGCTCCGCAGGAGACGTGGGCTTCAGTCTCAGGAAGGCTCTTGGAGAAAGAAGGCAGCCTTTCCACCAGGTCAGCTCGCACTCCCAGACTGTGGGCGCCTGGCAACAGGACAGGAGATGGGAGGGCGAGGGGAACTGCAGGGCCCTTCTGCAGTGAGCTGTGAGAGGGGCCCAGAAGAAAGGTAAGGAAGAGTTAGAGACCTCACCCCAGAGAAGATGAACCTATCTGAACCAGCAGACAGCACGGAAGGAGACAGGGTGGACTGAGCACCTGCAGAGATGGGGAATTCCTAGTCTGGGCATCACACGGAAGAGGACAGGACAGGATCTGGGAGTCGACACCACTGGTTTGGCCCCAGTACAGATCAGTTTGTTGAGCGATTCTGAGAAAGTGGTTTGTCTTCCCTGAACTATAAAGCATTTGGCTCAGCTTTTAAAAGGGGGGAATTAGACTCTATGATCTTTCATGAATGTTCCAAATCTTATACTGTAAAGCTGTGTGCTTCTGGGCTCATAGATTAGCCGACATCTCAGTCCAACTTTGGAATTTCCTCCCTGGAGTCCAGCAGTGCCTCCCACTTGCATGACCAATAAATTACTTCTTTTCCTCCCAAAACTACTGCATTCCTCTTAATCCTGACAATTCTGGTGTGACAGGAAAAGGTTTCAAATTTGGGAGAATGAGTAGGTCCCCTTTCTGTGCAAAGTAAAGCTGTTCAGAAGAAGGGGGATGAAAAAAGCACCTCATTTTGTAAAATCAGCAATGGGTAACTGCAGCTGCCCAAATGGGGTGAGTATGGCCAGTGAGTCTCCATGACCTAGGAGCCCACGAGGAATTCCGACCTCCAGCCGCTGGGGTCAGCCTGCCTTCTGAGTTACCTACCCAGTCTTTCCTCCTTGAGCCGGTGAACCTAACTGCCAGGAAGCCACTCTCTGGACAGCCATGTACCATGTTTGTTTCACGGATGGATCCAATGAAGCCAAAGAAGTAAATGCTGAGACAGAAGAAGGTTGCTGTATCTTTCAGGATTCATTTTCTTAATCAAGGTGTTTCTCTACCACCCAGCCTCTCCAGCTGTGCATGTTTCTAGCTAAGTGCCTCTTTTTACCTGGAGTGTCTTGGTAGAGCAGAAGAGAAATGGCTAAGAGAAGCACACAGATCCTCATGGCACAAGGCTGCTGGCGAGAAACAGAGCAGGTGCCAAGAGGAAGCTCCAGGTGGAGGAGCGACTCTGTTTGTGGGCACAGAGTGGCTCTGGGTCACTGAAGCTTACATTTCTTGATGAGTGCTCTCTGGGATGCAGCGTGATGGGAGGGAGCTGGACACTAGAAATGCCAGCTCAGCACTGCTGGGGAAGGGGTGCTCATGTGTGGAAGGACACAGCGTTTCATCTGCCTCCTTGTGAAACCAGATTAGCTGATCTCAAAAATACTTTTCAGCCCTGATATTCTGAGATTGTGGGAAAAGAATGTTCAGTTCCCTTTCATTTAGACTGGCCTTGTTTCTCCAGGTACTATTCTGTGAGGCGCTTCTTCTGGAAGGTAATGGTGTAGGCAAATGGGGTTAATGTCCCCTACTCCCCGGACCACCCAGAACTGAAACATAAGAAGGAATAAATATAAGTGTCAAAGACAAGAATGTTACGGGCTGTGGGGAGGCTATGGAGGCAGGAGGGGCCTCAGTGCCTCTCTGTTCAGAAAGCAGATGGGTTCAGGACAAGGAGGGGGACAAGCAAACACTTTGTGGGGGCCCTCAAAGCCATGCCATGTCTGCCCACAGAATGGCAGACTGGCTCCAAGCTCAGGGTGAAAAGAGGAGGATTTATTGAAATGATGTATTTCTAACGATGGCATCAATAGCAAGAATTTTACTCTTTATCTTTCAAGGAGCCTAGGTGCTTGGATTTAACTTGCTCCCCTGCCCATAGGCAAAACACACAGTGCTTAGGCTGCTGCCATTGTCCTTAGGGAAAACACTGAATATTTAGAATTCACGAAAAGCTAATGAAGTATTTTAGAAACAGCAAAAATATCCAACTCTGGAAGTTGAGGTGGGTGAAGAAACTCCTTATTCAGGAACACAGATCAGACATAGCCGGACAGAGCACTCCCCTCACAAACCCTACAGGAAGTGGGCGGTCCCTGAGTCCTATTGAGGAACCATTAGCACCCATCCTCCTCACAGAGGGGCAGGGTGGACACACAGGGTCATCACGTGTGCCTGTTGGGGCCCTTGAAGAAGCAGATGCCACCAGAAAGTGGATAGAAACAAAGGTATTGGGGAATGGCTTCCAGGGACAAGGAGAGGGAGCAGGCCTGGACAGGGATCTCCAGGATTACACTTGTGACCAGGTTGGGCATGGGACTAGAGAGCCCCAGGCTGCAGTGCAAAAGATTGTGCGGTGGCAATGGAGAAGCACAGAGCGGAGGTTCCCTGAAGTCAGCAGAAATGTCCCAGCCCCATGTCTGCACTGTGTGTATTCGCTGACCGGAAGCAGCCAGGTGACAGCATTCATGTAGCAGTTTGAAGAGGGCAGCACATGAAAGGTGTCAGACACTCTTCTCATAAAGACAAGGGGGAAGCACAAGGACACAGTCACGGAAATGGTCTTGAAATCAGCTCTGCAGTGAGTTGTGTCTGCTTGATTGTACACCGGAGGGAGATTCCTTCCTGTCTTTGCATTTGTTGCTACAAGCCCTGAGATGTGCAGCATATTCTGGTTTAATGTTTACTGAATAATAAAAGTACTTTCTTTACCTACTTCCAATGTGTTGGTAGATTTTACTTTTAATCATATTTGCCTCCAAACACCAACATCTCTCAGCATCATATATCATATATATCCTCAGATATGTCCTCAACTGGAAGTTATAGCTGGCTCAACAAAACAAGAAAAGGATATAAAAGGTACATATATTTAGAAGGAAGAAATAAGATGTCTGTTCACAAATGACATGATTGTCTATGTAGAAAACCCCAAAGAATGAAATAAAAAGTGCTAAAAATAATAATGTATACAAAATTGTAAGATGCAAAATTAAAATACACAGAGAAATGGCTTTCCTATATATCATCAGTAAATAAACAAAAACGTTAAATGAAAACCACAACATCATTCACAAATAACACTGAAGTAATCAAAATCTTAGGTATAAATCTAACAAAGATATGTAGGATCTCTACACAGAAAAATACAAAACTTTGATGTAAGAAATCAAAGAATTTTATAAATGAAAGTTAAAATATAAGCTTAGGCATTTTAACATTTAAAAATATTGATTTGGGCAGGCAGGAATTCATGAATGTGTTGCTTCAGACCAGAGGCATGTTGAGTTCCACCGAAGAGGCGCGTGGGGAAGATTTTCCCAGGGTGACCGTGGCTGTGAGGCAGAGAGAATATTGGACTGGTTGAAGTGGAGCAGATGCCTTCATGCCATCAGCCCAGGGAGGCCCCACTGCAGGTGAGCCGCAGGCTCTGTCTAATGCTCTGTTGTAGCATTTACTTCTGGGAGGGTTTTACTTGGCTTACGTGGGAATGCAGGACACTGAAGCTTACTCAGTCTTACGGTTTTTTATTGACTTCCGTGAGGAAAAGTCGGATGTATGTGGCACCCTCTGTCACCAGTAGGGCCGGCTTGTCTTTTGTCTCAGCAGGAGACTAGGAAGTCATACCATCAGGTTCACTGAAAAAACAGTATCAATAAATTAGCCTTTACTTTTCATCATGTTTGTGTTGTGCTAATGACAGTGAGGCCACTTGCTGCGCAGTGCGTGGCTATAAATATGCACTGGAGCCCTTGAGAGATTATTTGCACGACCACTATCAGAATCACGTTATCAGTGAAGACATTGGAGCCAGGGTCCTCATAATCCAAACTAACCACAACCAAGGGGTATTTCTGTGGAAACAAAGCTAAACCAAAGCTTAATGGCTGCAACAAACTATGAGCCCAGTCTTGGAATCCAGAAAACAATTAGGAAAAGGCTCATGTTTCAGCTCAAAGCATCCCTAGAGGTAGGATGAGGATGCAGTTGCCATCTGGTGATTTTCCTGGTGTGTGCTCTGAGTGCCTCTGGTCGTCACAGCTGGTGTCTCGATGGCCTCTGTGGGAGTCCTCCACACTGTCAGTGCAGGGGCCCTGCAATTGCATCAGGTTGTTCATGTCCAGAGTGCAAGCATTTGAGGACGGGGCAATTTCCAGGTAAATAACAAAGCCTGATGGGAAAAAAAAACCAGAAGGAAGTACTGTGGTTTTATAATATTTTTCTATAATAGCTGCCCACATTTAAACCAAATACAGTCACAATAAGTCTAATCTGTTTTATGAAACTGTTTTGGTCTCATTAAACTTGTCCTGATTATTTACATAGGGCATTAAATGAACGATTATCCTGTAGGCCATTGATGGTGAAACTTTCAGAGACCGAGTGCCCAAACTGCAACCCCAAAACTGCTTATTTGTTGCAAAGTGCTGAGTGGCAGCACTGCCCTTAGTTCCCTGCCCCTCGGGCTGGGCTGCTGGGCCAAGGCTGGGGTGACTGGGCTCACGAGCTGACAGAGGCCTCTGTGAGTCACAGCTTCACTGCCACTTTTTAAAAGACCATTTTGATGAAAAATGTAGTAAGGAACGAAAAGAAAAGAGAGTGTACTTAAATCGTTACTGTCATGAAAGTGTCATTGGTCCCCATACAGTCAAGTACATTGACCTTGAGGAACTGGGAAGACAGTAAAGAAAGATTGCTGACTCAGCAAGGGAGCAAAGTCAGGGCTTAGGCACAGGAAACCTGATAGGGACTCTCTACGTAAGCTCGTAAACTAGGAAGCTGTCTTCCTGTCTTCACAGAGCCAATAAAGCGCTGCTCTGCAGCCTCGTTTAAACAGTAGACATTTAGGACTCGCAGCGTCCAGGCTGGAATTCCAAGGTGAAGATGGAAGCAAATTTGGTCCCTGAGGAGGACCCATTCCCGCTCCCGAAGTAGAGCCTTGTTACTGTCTCCTGAGGGCTGGCAGGGTGGGTGCTGTGTTGCAGGGCACGGAAGGAGCCAGGCAGCTCCTTCTCTCTCTTCTAGAAGAGGAAGGCCCCAAAGCTTACAGGTGGGTCCTCAGGACTGGGCACCCAAATACCCTGCAATGGGGATTAGGGTTCAACACGAATTTGGAAAGATGCTTTCTGACCACACCGGTGACACCGAGGCTTGGAGGCTGGGGGTGGCTTGATGGCCAGTGCCCCGGAAACAGTAGAAAGTGAGCCTGGGGCACAGGTGGCTCCCACTGGCGCTACTGAAAAACATATGGATGTTTATATTCCTCTGGCTGCCCCCAAATTGAATCTGAAAGCTAGAGGTAGGGGCAATTACAAGATATGCTTAATTGACCTCAATCAAGATGATTAATTTAGACTGGTGTGTGACACATGGGAGTTCTTTATAAGTAGAATATCTGTCATCTGTTATTAATGTAACTATCTAGATATATATCCATTCTCTACTTTTTCTGTCACACACACACACACACACACACCCCTGAATAAATAGGTGGAAGTCCACTGCCTGTGAGAAAATTCGGTTTGCTTATTATACTACTTTCTAGTCCCCCTTTATAGAGAAATTTAGATATCTTCAGGATAGTTATCGCATCAGAAAATTATAACAAAACAAAGCAGGAGGGAAGGCTCCTCAGGTTTAGACAGACATGTTTTCTGTTCTAAACAGAGCGTGTGACAAACTGACAAGAAGTCGTCGATTTTTTATTGACATATTTGCGTACAGCCGAGTGCAGGGCACAAAGCAGCACCCGGGAAACCCATGTCTCCCTCGGCAGCCGAAGACCTCAGTCTTAACTGTTGCTTTCATTTAGCTCACAGGTCTGGAGTACCAGGCAGCATTTCAGAGACTTCTGGCAGAATGCAACAAGTTCTTCATTCTTCTGACATGAACTCTTGCATTTCCCTTTGAGCTTGTGGCATTTGGCATCAAAAAACTCATTCTTAGCTACAGAAGGGCAAGAGCCAACTGGATTATTCTTTTGCAAATGTGTCTGCTTACCAGCTAATACAGTCAAACAATGTCAGTGAAGATTTTTTTCTTACAAGCTACCATAGTGCCTAACCCTGTCAGTAGATGAGATGTAGGAAAATTTTTTCTCTGTGATATTTCTACTTTGTTTTTGTTGTTATAGCTTGAAATACTGGAAAGAATTGAATTGTCTTCAAATAATTTTAATTAGGCTATGCAGAGCTGCAGGAAACATAGGCTAATATTCCATTATCCAAATCTACTGGGGCTATTGAAACTCCTGAAGTCATAAGTGTAGGCAAGAACTTTCTCAACAGAACCCAGTTGCATAGGAAATAGTACTGAGAATCAACAAATGGTCTCATATCAAATGTAAAAGCTTCTGCATAGCAAAAGAAACAACCAACAGAGTGAAAAGAAAATCTACAGAATAGGGAAAACTTTCTGCCAGCTATTTTGCAGAAAGATGACTATTATCTAGAGTATATAAAGACCTGAAAAATTAGAACCCTCCAAATAAAAGACTCAATCAAAAAATGGGCAAGTGAAATGAAAAGTTACTTCACTGAACAAGTGCCAATGGTGAATAAATACATGAAGAAAGGTTCAACCAGATCAATCATCAAAGAAACGCCAATGAAAACAACACTGAGGTTCCATTTTACCCCTGAAAGAGTAGAAATCATCAAGAAATCAAATAATTACAAATGCTGGCAAAATTACGCAGAAAGAGAAAATCTTCTACACTGTTGATGGCAATGTCCACTAGCATAAACACTACAAAAATCAGTATGGAAACTGCCCCCAAAACTAAGACTAGACATTCTATGTGACCCAGCTATTCCCCTTCTAGTTATCTTCCCAAAAGAGTTAGACATCACAGTACAGTGATACTTGTATACCCATGTTTAAAAGAGCACAATTCATTATAGCTAAATCTTGGCAGTGGCCTATATGTCCATCAACAGATCAAGGGATAAAGAGAATGTGATACTTATACACAGTGGAGCACCACCCTCCCATAAAGATAAACATGAGTCATGAGTAGGAAAATGGATGCACCTTGAGACAATACTATGAAGTGAAATAAATCAGACACACCAGCTTAAATATTTCATGCTTTCTCTTATACAAGAAACTCAAATTATAAATGAAGAGCAAAACAAAAGAGATTGTAGGAAGTAGGGAGACAGATCTTCCTGAAATCCAAAGGGGATCAGGAGTGGATGAAGGAGGGGCAGGTGACGGGAAGAGGAGTGAAGATGTGTTATGCACATTACCTCTGCACAGGGAATGTAATTATTATGAACTGCAAACACGTACTAATAAAAAAAGGAATTCAGGCAAACTCTCAAGAACTTCCTCAACATACTTTGAAATATTGCTACTTGGTGAGAGTCGAGAATGGGCTGGGAGTGGAAACAGGGCTCAGAGCAGTGTAATAAGGGATAAGGAGACAGAAACGCTTGCTGTGGCAGACAGGAAATGCAGAGGCTGAGGCAAGGGTCGCCCACTGCCTCTTGTGTCAGCACCCTGGCTGGGAAGGCGGGTTCTGCGGGACGGCGCAGTGAGGATGTCCACATCTCCTGATATTCTTCTCCGCTGTTTTGCCTAGAATTCCAGTGCCGGCTTTAACACTTTATCAGTACCAATCATAGGAGCAGCCCGTTTCAACGTAAAGCCAGACAATAGATAGGATCAACATTTTAGAGTAGCCTCATTGAGGAGTGTGCAACGGAGGCATCATACCCCGAGAGAGACTGCATTTCATGTCGATACACACAGTGCACAATTCACATGCACGCGAGGTGTGCACCAGATAGGTGCGTGCCACCGACGAGGTATTATCTAGCATCAGCACACTTGTTCAAAGTACAAATCCCCGACTATTCCAAAGTCCAGAGAACGCGGGCTCCCACTGCACTGGTCCGTGCTTCTCTGTCCTCTCGATGCTGTAAGGCCTTGCGCTATTTGTAGCGAAACAGTGCCCCCCCAGTTTTCCCCAGCTGAGCTCCAGCTTGTGGTCATCTTGCCCCAGCCTCCACGAGTCCTGGGGTCTCAAACATGCACCACCGTATCTGGCCGATAATCATATTTTAAAAGATCCACACCTTTTACATTAAAAAAGAATGTTTCCTTTGCTTTCAATTTACTGCCCACTTTCTTGTTTTGCTACTGTAAGTGAGCATGAGACCAGGCAACAGCTGGCATCTTTCATGGCATTCCTTAATTTATTCAAACCTATGACAGCCTTTCCTAGATAATAATGGAAAATGCAGAGCATTTAGGAAGACGCATTGCAGAAAAGTGCCCCTCTCAGGCAAATGTTTCCCTGCAGGGCCCCCTTGCATTTGGGGTTCACCATGCCCAGGCATTCGCAGGGGCAGACCCCCTGTCTGGGCTGCTGCTACTTCTGGTCATCTTCCCTACACAGAGGCTTGTTTTACCTGGGGCCAGAAAGAAAAGAACAGCACAGATAAAGAGGAGCGTCTTCATGACTTGGAGCGCCCTGGGAGGTCAGCGCAGTGTCCATGAGAAAGGGCAGGCAGCACGCACATTTATCCTCTTCTGAAGACTGAATGGCATTTTGATCAGTGAGGCTCGGCAGGAATGAATTTTCCATGTTCTGCTTCGTAGGGCTCTCAGAATTCAGCGGGTGTCAGTCTACAGCTTGTACTTTTCTAATTCTGGAATGTTCCCAAGAGCGAGAACACAGAGTAGAGACAGAATGCACATGACTGTGGCAGAACAAACAAGTGCCTGGAGCTGGAGGTGTGTATTTCTAATGCTCACTCTTCCTCAGTGGCTTCAAATACTGTGTGCAGCAGGGAGGTCATTACACAGCACAGCGCTGCTTCAGTGAACAGATGGTGCCCCGCGGTCAGACCACATCTGGGTTGCAGCTTCAACTAGAGCGCTGTGTGCACTTGGCAGAAGGATTGGCCCCAGAATCTACTCCGTTATTGTTAAGAAAATGTGCATCTTGCTGTTTGCTGCCTACTTTAAGTGTTAGGTGCAGTCCCATTTCGTCCAGATGGCTTTGAACTTACTGGAGATGGACTAAGATGTGTGTGTGTGTGTGTGTGTGTGTGTGTGTGTGTGTGTGAGTAGTAGTAGTAGTAGTAGCAGCAGCAGTACTTTCATTGTTAAAATGTGTATTAAAATCCAAATATCTTTAAAAATCCTAGACAGAAACATTGCCTTTAACAGTGAGGTCGTTCTCCATGTGCAAAAGCACAGCTTGCACCCCAGGCTCCTACCAGCTCCTTCAAGTCCCTTTACTACTCTGGGAGCAAAGTTATCCTATCAGTTATGCAGTTATGTGGGGGTGAAGAAAGGCCTGGATCACCCACTTTTCATCTTCTCCTTTGTGAGGTGGAGAATGATACCTATTTCTTTAAGAAAATATGAAATTGGAGAGAAAAATAATCTCCCTCATCCCTCCACTATTAAAAGTTGAGAGGTCTTAGAAACATCTGTCAAAACACAAAACTCTGAAAAACAGCAACACATTGTTGTGGTACTGAAACCCTGGTTTTCCTCTGCAATCCAGATGAGATCATCAGTTTACTTCGTCATGTCCCATTGATATCGAGGACTGAATAAGGAAGCGAGTGTGAGAAAAGGGAGCACTATCATAGGAATTTCACGTGGCATAAATGAAAATAACTTGCCTCCCAAGAGCACATAATAGGAAGAGGAAACAAGAACTTTATGTGGAGAAATCTTTCAGACACCACGTTAGCCAAACAACCGAGGCTCTTTCCTGCTGAGTTTACACCCTTACGTGCTGGAGGCTAGGAGGACCCTTCAGCTCAGGGTTTCTCTTCCCCACATCCCAAACCCCAGTTCAGTCCTGTGAACACAAGGACTACCTTGAATTCCCTATTTTAATCAGTAGTAATGTACTCATGTTGGTTTCACAATGGTGAAGAATGTACAATGCTTACAAAAGTTGTTAACATTGTGAATACCTTGGGGAAGGGTATGAGAGTACTCTGTATAATCTTTCTAACTTTTCTGTAAATATAAAATAATTATAAAATAACTTTTATCAAAAGAAAGTATCAGAGAGCATCCCAATGTACTTTTTGTCTCTATAACATGTCGTTTTTGTTAGTTTTCTGTGCACACTGATTAGAGACTATGAATAACCCAGTTAAGAATGACAGATTGAATATACACTTCATCTATTCCTTTCTAGACCTTACTGAGAATAGTTAAATGGGGCCGGGGATTTAGCTCAGTGGTGCCACTGCCTGCCTCACAAGCGCAAGGTCCTGAGTTCCATCCCCATACCACACACACACACACAAAAGAGTTAAATGCACAAGAAAAGATAAACTTCCTAACATTTTCAGTTATATGCTCCCTCATTTGCCTTACTAGCTCATCTAATTTGCCAACAAACTGAGATTGCAAACATAAGAGACTTTTCATTGGACCCCGTGGGGAAAATGAATATTCACAAGGCAGTGGACAAGCCACTTCATGATCCTGGTTTCACATGGCTGCTTCTTTAGACTTGAAATTTGTGGCATCTCACCTGATTCTCACAAACAGACACCGAGCTCTCCCAAGGAAGGTGTGGCTCCTGCTTACACTGCAGGGGCAACAGACCTGTGAGACCCAGTGAATTCTGTGCAGTGGTGCTGAGCTCCAAACTGGGGGGGCTGATCAAGAAGAGGGCAATAAGGGGGCGGGCCAGAGGGGCAGTGGCATGTTAGGCTGCTGGGACCGTGACTGACCAAGTTTCACGAAAGGGGTTGTCCTCCCCGGAGGCCATCTGCGGTGCAGCCACCATGAGGCAGAGAGGCCATGGCCCTTCCCAAGGGGGAGGCCAGTCACAGGGGCTCAGGTGTGCAGATGCTGCTGCTGGCCTGCGAGCTGGGGACTGTGGGTGAGACTTCTCTGAGGGCAGGAGTGGCTTGCTGTCTTGTAGCTGCAGGGTTTGTCTAAGATAGGAAGAGAGAACATGGGTGCAATGGACCACAGTAATTTTCTTTGCTATTCACTGTCATTCTGTCATGGGCACAGGGGCCCACAAGAGGCAGATGCCCCTTGGGGACACCCATCTTGCCCCTTCCTTGGACCTGTGTGTGGCCCACAGTCTGCTAGTATCTCTTCCAGCCATCTGTCCAGGCTTGTGTGCCTCGCCCTAGGCAGAAGCTAGCCAAGTGTCCTCCACCCACGACTGGGCAAACCCCAAGGGCACTGCAGCCTCTGTGCCAGGATGCGGCAGCTGCTGACTTTGAGGTTGCTGAGAAGCATGCTCCTGCCAGGCCACCTGTCTGCTCCATGGTACTGTTGGCCCCAGAAGAGACTACTGACCACAACCCCAGGGCTCAGGGTCTCAACCCCAAGCTCATGCACACCCACTCGATTCCCTGCAGCGTGGGGAGTTGCTGGACAGGTATAGAAAGAAGGCAGTGAAGTAGAGCTGGGTGTCCTGACAGCAGAGCACAGCTGGCCAAGTCTCCTTGGGAAGGGAGGAGGGGAAGGAAGGCTGGCATACTTGTGAGCTGAGGCTAAACTGCCAGCACATGCTGCACGGTCCCATTAGAAATTTAAAACTCAAAGGCAGAATTAAGGATTTTAATATAGCAACTTGAGAACATGAAGCCCAGTGAGTGGGCAGGAACTCTGTGTTTCCATCAAATGCCCACAGAGCCATCCCCATGCCAGCTAATTAGAAATGTGTGTGGCCTAGTGACACACACCTGCAGTCCCAGTGCTCCGGGAGACCAAGGCAAGGGGATCGTAAATTCAAGACCAGCCTGAGCGACTCAACAAGGCACTGATCAAAATTTGAAATTTAAAAAAATCCCTTAATGTAGCTTAGTGCAAATGCCTTGGGTTCTATCCCTGGAGAGAGAGAGAGAGAGAGAGAGAGAGAGAGAGAGAGAGAGAGAGGGAAGAGGAAGAAGAAGAAGAAGAAGAGAGAGAGGAGAGAGTCTAAAGGCTGAAAGTGCACAGGCTCAGCCCTCTGCTCTGTCTTCCATGTACACATTTATTACCCTGGCTCCTGAAGCTGAAATGTTTGCGAATCACAAAAACAACCATAAAAGTAGCAACACATATGCCTTTTATACATCAGGAAAGGTTAATTATGAATTACTGGGTTTGAAAAAGAATTTACAGAAAAGTTGCTGTAAATGTGTGTAGAAAGAAAACTGACTGTGGTAGCAGGAGTAACGATAACCAGATACTCTGCTCAGCAATATATGTACCTTATAAACTCTATGCTCTCCAATACCTTGTGAAATAGGTATTAGCATTGTGTCCTCGCTTTAAGGTTGAGAAAAAAGTTACATGTTCTGTTCTAGGGCATATACTTGGTGAGTCTGTCTGACTCCATGGTCTACATTTTCTAAATTTTCTATTTTTGCAACCCCAAATGAAGAACAAACAATCACATAAATATAGGCAGCAAGGTGGCAATAAGCACGATTTATTTGGAAAGAGGACATTGATATAAAGATTACATTTGATACTCCTGTTCTTAATGAAGTAAATGGTGTATTTGCGACTTGGGTGTGTGATGTGATGTTCTATGTGATGTTCACTCCGGGAAGTGAGTGCTTGCCTCCCTTTCTCCTGCCACAGTTACAGACCATAAACCTGAAGCAGAGAGAGTAAGCATGCACAGATGCTGAATTCCAGCAGGGTTTTGTCAGGCTGCGGGCAGCACATGTTCAAAGCCCTGGGGTCAGTATCTTCCTGGATCCTCACCACACACTGGAGAAGAGGCAGAACATAGGCAGTGCTTCTTGTTTTGCCCAAGAAAAATGATCTCAAAGTGATGAGAGCAGAAACTGGGTCTTCACCCCTGCATCACTGCAGCAGTGACCCCTGGCCAATCAGCTCCTAGCTGCGTGTTCATCGCATTGTCAGCAGAGAGTCAGACTCCCCGAATATAAGACTTCTTGTGCCAAGGTTATTAAAATGATATCAGCCTTTGGTCCTGGGAAATGGAGCATATAATTGTGTCTTCTATATTGATTCACTTCACTAACCAAGAGCATGTCCCACTACTTTCAAATGTAAATAAGATTCCTGTCCTGGGAGGGATCTGGTACCCCTGTTCTGAAAAGCCACCCTCAGAGATAGCCCCAAGCAGGAAAATGTTTTACTTTGTCTTCATTTTGTTCTTCATTGTGGCTCAGCTGCAGTCAGGTAGGTGAAAAATGGAAGGCTTTTGATGAGGCAGATCAGAAAGCTTGGTGATTTTGTCTATGTACCGCCCACAAATTGAAAGTAAAATTCAGATCCTTGGAGTGCTTCTCCTAGAAATTTCTTGGATCTACAGCGACACATTTTCAGAGTCAAATTCTACATTGCTTCTCCTTCTCCTTCTCTCCTGCTCCTCCCCCTCATTCTCTTTTCTTCCCATAGCTTGGTCGTGCTGGTTACTATGGTGCTGTCCTGAAGAAACAGAATAAAATCGCAGCTCTGTCACCTGTTCCATGTCACATGTAAGAAAACTTTTTAGCAGTGTTATTTCCTCCATTGACATTCATTTCTGAAGTCTATTTTATTTTACATTTAGGGTGCCAGGCAGGACTTGATTATGCCCCGTCATTTCCAGCAGGTAAGTTACACAGCCTCTATGCCATTTTTTCTTTTCTCTTGAGAACTCTAGCCCTGTTAGTTTTCTCTGATTATGGGGCCATGGAGGAGTTACAGCACTGAAAGAGGAATTGCTTGAATTCCACCCTGCTAACTCCACCTTGTGGTGTAAGGAGGATCAAGTACTGTAGTAGGGATGGCAGTGTGAAAACTCATGCACAAGAGCTCTTCACAGTGAACAGCTCACAGTTATTTTTCTGTGGGGTCATCTTATACAGGGTCACTCATTTTTAACCTGTGAGACTGATCAGTATTTTTTATAGCATCTGGGTTCAGCACAGTGTAAACAGAATTGAAAAGAGTATTCTTGGGTAATTATAGACAAAATTGCAATGAGTTCAGGTGCATTTCAAGGTGAGGAATAGGAAGGCTGCTCCAGATTGCTGACTCTACCAGGCACTTGGTTAGCTGCTGCACCTGGACTGGGCTGTTCCATCTTCAGGACAATCCTGTGAGATAGGTACTATTATAACTCAACTATTCTCATGTGAATTATTTCATTTGACCGCTATACCAATGAAAAATGTAGGAAGATATTTCTGGAATGTCCGGAGGACACACGAGTGAGCTGAGATAAGCCATTTACTGAGGACACATGGCCATCACTAGACCTAGACAGGAACTGAGCCACAAGTTCTTCACTCTGTCTTCAAGAAACAATCCATAATATCCTCTGTTTTACCTTTAGATAAATATCCTCTTATTCATCCTGAATATCCTCTTATTTACCTTTAGGAAGCTTGGGTTTCAGGCAGGTGTCTTTGGACCTCTACACCACATACACTAGTTTGTCTGCTTTTATCCCATGTGAGACTGAACAGTGGGAGAGCAGGAGCTGTGGTTATTTCTTGCTTATAACTTTCTCTGACTCCATACTGCAAAGAGCAGAATTTCTTTGTGAAGCCTGGGACTGTCTTGAAGATAATCTTCCTAATCACATGTGGTGCAAATTGTCCCTTTTGGGGGCCCTCGACCTGCTCCCCATTTCCTCTAAGCTCCAGGGATGCTGTCTCAGCAGTTGTTTTCCACAGGTGAGCAGGGTGCTTGTAAGACGTGCAGGCTCGGTCGGGGCAAATGCAGAAGGATGTGCCTGGAGAATGAGAAGGTTGAAGGCAACTACGGGCTGAGCTTTTTCTGTTGCCGAGAGAGGATCTGAGATGCCAGGCCCAGGCTGTTCTGCTCCTTGGCCTTTGGAGCAGGCCTGATGGATATTCAAGGATGGTCAAGAGAAGCTATGTGGCTGAACACGTCACACAGGAAGTGAGGTTCATCTCAGCCCTTTCTCTCCCTTTGTAGGTTCCTGGATTACTGTTAGTTTATCTGGTCCTCGAAAATCATCAGCACGTGAGCAAAAGGAAATGAGTACTGAATCAGAAACTACTAATCATAGAGGACATTATAATTTACGAGTTATGTTTTCATACTTTCTTAGATGGCTCAAGGTACATTTATGAATGCTCATGAAAGGCAGCTTGTTACTCGTATTTGAAAAAATGAGGCTCAGCCAGGTTACTCTTCCCTCAGAGTTGTGGCTGTGAGCCAGCGGGCACCCACCTGTCAGGCACTGTGCATTGGCCTGTACGCAGTACTGTGTGCAGAATAACTGATAAATGGAAGTGGCATAAACACCTATGTTAATAAGTTGTAATTCTATAGAATAAACTATTTTTGTTCTTCATTTTTGTATGGTAATATATTAATATTCATTGATTCTAGTACTTATGATGCATTTTAAAACAACTCCCATATACTTCATTAACACCTATAATAAATGTTGCATTTGTCTTCTTACCCGTGAAAGAAATGGTTAGAAGTTAATTAAAATGCTCAGCACAGAAATTATTGTACAACTTTTCTGCATTAAATACAGTTTGTAGCTTTACAAAACATGTGTCAAACTTACAAGTCACAGGACCCGAACTAGATTGTACCTTATTAACATGTGAGTCTGAACAATATTTTGCATAAAATTTGGGGTACTTCTTTCATGCTCAGATTTATTCCCTGTCCCTCCCTGCTTGGCTCTATAACCCTGGCACTATTCTGTGTGAAGCACGCTCTGCAGGCCTCCTGACTTCTGCTGGTTTTGATCAATATGAGTGACCGGTAGGAAAATTGTAGATGCAAGAAACAAGAACTTAGGGTTTCTTTCTCTCCTCTCCATCGATGGTTCCGTCATTCACAATAAACCTTCTTTTTTGCCAACATCTACCTGGCAGTCCCACTGCAGGCACAGCCCCTGCCTGCCAGTCCCTTCCTTGGGTTTGTAAGGAATCCTCCTGTGATTGCTCACTCCATAAGGCAGGAAGTAATTGTACCTGTGATTGGGAATAGGACTGCCTCTTTGCTCCAGTTTTGTATTTATAGCTATTTGAACACTTCACCACCAGCTGCATCAGCTGTCCATGTTAAACTTCATGTAACTGCTTGTGTTCTCTTGTTATCTTGCTGAATTTCCTTAAGTTAGTGACTTTGGATTTCTTTAAAGACAACCCATCCATTTCTCTTGGGTTGGAGTGAGCTAATGCAGAGTTATGCTGTTCCTTTGATGGAGTTATTTTTCCTTGTCTTTTCATGCTCTTCTGTCATAGCATTAATGTCTGCACAGATGGTAGATCATCGGCCTTTCCCAACCATGTGGTGTGCTTTTGTAGTGCCAGACTTTCACTCGGAAGTGGTTCCTAGGGTACCGGTTCGGGAGCTGCTCTGGCTCTGGCTCCAGTGGGCACAGTAATTCAGGCTCTACAGATTCCTCTGTTCTAATCGATTTCAGTGATGCCTGAAGGGGCCTCAGTGGCCTAGGCTGCAAGACTTTGTGATGATGGTGGTGGTGAGGTAATTTGTTAAGACTTTCAGCATCAAGGGCTTTAGAAATTCTTGGGTTCTTATTTTTCCCACAATGGTCAGATTTAGCTGAAGGGAATCACTCTTGCCATAAAGTTTAAGGACACAGGTTCTTGGGGTGGTTGTTGAACTGAGATTCTTGGCTTCATATCTTATTGAGCAACTGTGCCACCTGAGAAACAGGCATAGCTTCCCTCTCTCATGGCAGCTCTCCCAGGTAGCTGAGGATTGAGACTCTGGGGCACATATGTAACTTGGGATTAGGAGGCCAACATGCATCTGTGAGTCTGATCCTAGGTGTCAGGGCACAGGAAGGACATGGCTCTAGAAAATAAGCAGCAGTCCACAGGTTTAAGCCCTGGGGAGTGGAGAACAGCTACAGTTTGGGTCCTAGAGCCATGAGGGCAGAGTGGCCATTGGGCACCAGGAAAAACCACAATGTGTGGGGTGACTCGGGACCCTGGAGTGGTAGGATACAGCAGTGGTCTAGGCTCTGTTAAGCTCAGTTCACAGGCAGCACAGACACAAAAGAAAGGCTGGGCAGAGCTGTGGTTTGGCTGGAGGTGGGTACAGAGCAGTGCAATGATGTCTTATCTCCTTAACAGGTAGGCAGCTCAGCAGTTCAGACTCCAGAGAACTGGTCAATATCCAGGGACTGAGGGTTTGCAGCTCTTCTCAGGGGTGATAGCATATGGGCTCAAGTTCCAGAGTCATGGCTTCCCCTTTGGACTCCAGTTTTGATGCACAGGGATTAAGCACTAGGTTAGTTCAGGTACTAGGGAAGAAAACATCCTGATGACCTGGGTGTGACTCTTCTCTAGGGTTGTTTGGGTGCTGGAGTCATGGCTGCTGTGCCTGTTGTCTGAGCAGCTTGGGACAACAACTGGGGTGTAGCAACTGAGCAGCACTGGGGTGGGGAATGGAATACCTCTTTTTTTTTTTTGCAAGGGGAAAAAAACTACAATAATATTCAAATACAGTAGAACTCAACCAAAACAAAACTAAAAAGCACTTAAACATTTTTCCATATAACTTAAAAAAAGCATCTCAAGCACCAACAAGACACTAGAGGATGTGCTTTGTTTCAGAAAGATCCCCAAAACCAACACTGAACAAATAATGATCTGGAAAAAAATTCCAGTTATCTAGCAGACTCCACATAAGCCAAACTTCTGCCTAATTTAAATTTCGATGCAGTCATATGACATGCAATGGAAACACAATCCGAGAAATATGTTATTAGGCCATTTCATCCATGTGTACCCTTATTTACACTTTCAGTTTCTCACACTAGAGAAACTATTTGGTATTTACACATGTGTGTCTTATTTATTTCACTGAAGAGTATGGCCTCAATATGCATCCATTTAGCTATAAATGTCTCTAGTTTCTCATTCTTTATGGCTGAGTAGTACTCCATTTTATAAAAAAAAACACATTTTCTTTATCCAGTCTCCAGTTGATGGGCACTTGGGCTGTTTCCAAGTTTTAGTTATAAACTGTGCCACTATAAACATGGGTACAATATATCTCTGTGGTATGATTCTTTTAATTCTTTGGGGAAGATACCCAGCAGGGGAATAGCTGGGTCAAATGGGACCTCCAGCCCTAGTTCTTTGAGGTATCTCCACACTGATTTCTATAGTGGTTGCACCAGTCTGCACTCACACCAACAATGGAGAAGGGTTCCTTTCTCTCCACACCCCCACCAGCATTATTTACTGGTTGATTTCTTGATAGCAGCCACTCTTTCTGGGGTGAGGTGGAATGTGAGTGTTGTTTTCATCTGCATCTCTCGAATGACCGGTGACGTTGAACATTTTTTCATAGGTTTATTTGCTGCTTTTATTTCTTTGGCTGAGAAATGTCTGTTCATTTTAGATGCCCATTTTTGAATTGGGTCTTTGAATTTGCGGGGGTCTGATTTTTTTCAGTTCTTTGTATATTCTAGATAGTAGCCCTTTGTCTGAGATACAGCTGCTAAAAATTTTTTCCCACATTGTAGGTTGTCTGTTACCTCTGTTGGTCATTTCTCTTGCAGTGCAGAAGCTTTTTAATAAGGTGGAATCCCAGTTGTTGATTCTTTCTGTTAGTTCCCATGCTATTGAGGTTCTGTTCATAAAGTCTTTTCTGTTGCCAGTATCTTCAAGAGTTCTACCTAACTTATCTTCCAGCAAGTTTAGTGTTTCTGTCTTAATATTTAGATCTTTAATCCACTTATTTCTTAGTTTAGTGCATGGTGATAGATATGGGTCTAGTTTCAATCTTTGGCAGGTTGAAATCCAGTTTTTCCAACACCATTTATTAAATAGGCTATCATTCCTCCAATGAGGGTGGTTGGCTCCTTTATCAAAGATGAGAAGGCTGAGTATGTATGAAGTTGTTTCTGCATCTTCCAATCTATTCCACTGATCCTCGGGTCTGTTTCTTTGCCAGTACCATGCTGTTTTAATCACAGCAGCTTTGTAGTATAGCTTCAAATTGGGGATTGTGATACCCCCAACCATGTCTCTGTTGCCCAGAATTGCTTTAGCTATTCTAGGTCTCTTCTGGTTCCAAATGAATCTTTGGATTTTTTTCTCTAGTTCTGTGAAGGATATTGTTGGAATTTCAATTGACATTGCATTATATCTATGTAGCAGTTTTGGAAGTATGGCCCTTTTCACTATATTGATTCTTCCTACCCAGGATCAGGGGATGTCTTTCCATTTTCTTATATCCTCCTTGATCTCCTTTTTCAGGGTGCTGTAGTTTTCAGTGTAGAGGTCTTTTGCTTCCTTTGTAAGATTGATTCCTGGATATTTCATTTTTTTGGATGGTATTGCAAAAGGAATTGTTTCTCTAATTTCTCTCTCAATGAGTCTGCTATTTTTGTCTAAGAAGGCTATTGTTTTGTGAGTGTTGACCTTACACCCAGCTACTCTACTAAATCTGTCAATTACATCTAGAAGTCTTTTGATAGAGATTTTTGGGTTTTCTATATAAGGTTCATATCATCAGCACATAATGAGAGTTTAACTTCTTCCTTTCCTATCTTTATTCCTTTTATTTCTTTCTCTTTTCTAATTGCTGTGGCTAATGTTTCCAAAACTATATCGAACAGGAGTGGTGATAGTAGGCATTCTTCTCTTGTTCCTGATTTTACTGTGAAAGTTTTCAGTTTTTGACCATTTACTATGATGTTGGCTGTTGGTTTTTCATAGATAGCCTGAATCAGTTTGTGGTAAAGACCTTCTATTCCAATTTTCTGTATGGTTTTTATCATGAATGGGTGTTGGATTTTGTCAAATGCCTTTTCTGCATCTATTGAGATGATCATATGGTTTTTGTCCTTGACTCTGTTAATATAGTGTATTACATTTATTGATTTATGAATGTTGAACCATCCTTGCATCCCTGGGATAAATCCGTGTTGGTCAGGGTGTATGACCTTCTTGATGACCCTCTGTATTCTGTTTGCCAGCATCTTCTTGAGGATTTTTGCATCTATGTTCATTAGGGAGATTGGTCTGTAGTTCTCTTTTTGGTTTGGGTCTTTCCCTGGTTTTGGAATCAAAGTCACACTTACTTCCAGGAATGAGTTTGGAAGACTTGCTTCCCTTTCAATTTCCTTGATGAGTTTAAAGAGTAATGGTGTTAGTTCTTCTTTAAATGTCTTGTAGAATTCAGCAGTGAAGCCTTCAGGACCTGGGCTTTTCTTTGTTGGTAAATTTTTTTATTACATTTTCAATTTCATTCATTGTAATTGGGGTGTTTAGAATTTTTATATCTTCTTCATTTAACTTTGGCAATTCATATGTATCTAGGAATCTGTCCATTTCTTCTGTGTTTTCCATTTTATTAGAGTACAAATTCTCGAAGTAGGTATTGATCATCCTCTGCATGTCTGCTGGTTCTGTTGCAACTTCCCCTTTTTCATTCTTAATTGCATGGATTTGAGTCTTTTCTTTCCTTTTTTTGATAAGGTTGGCTAAAGGTTTATCGATTTTATTTATTCTTTAAAAAAACCAACCCTTTGATTCATTAATTTTTGTATCATTCTCTTAGTCTCCATTGCATTGATTTCTGTCTGATTTTTATAATTTCCTCTTCTGTGCGGGCTTTGGGTTTGTTATTCTCTTCTTTTTCTAGGAGTTTGAGGTCCTGCATTATTAGGTTATTTAACTGAGTTCTCTCTGTTGTCCTAATATGGGCATTCACTGCTATGAATTTCCCATGTAGAACTGCTTTCATTGTGTCCCATAGATTCCCATATGTTGTACTGGCATTATCATTTACTTGTAGAAACTGTCTAATTTCTTCTTTAATTTCCTCTGTGACCTATTAGTTGTTCAGGAAGGTGTAATTCAATTTCTAGGTGTTTGTAGGAGTTTTGCAGTTTCTCATGTTATTGATTTCCAATTTTATTCCACTATGGTCTGATAATATACAGGGAGTAATTTCAGTTCTTTTACATTGACTTAGACATGTCCTGTGAGCTAGGATGTGGTCTATTTTGGAGAATGATCTGTGTGTAGCTGAAAAGAATGTGTTTTCTGGTTTTGTGGGGTGGAACACTTTGTAAACATCTATTAAATCCATTTGTCCAATAGCTTGGTTCAGTTCTAGAATTTCATTATTTTTTTGTCTAAATGATCTGTCTACTTGTGATAGTAGGGTATTGAGGTCCCCCACTACAACTGTATTAGTGCTTATTTGGGTTTTCATGTCCATTACTATTTGTTTTGTATAGTTGGGGGCATTCATATTTGGTGCATATATATTTAGGATTGTCATCTCTTTCTCTTGGATTGTTCCCTTCATAAGGATGTAATGATCATCTTTGTCTCTCTTAATTAGTTTTGGTTTGAAATCTACTTTGTCTGCAAATAAGATTGCTATGTCTGCTTTTTTCTGGATTCCTGTGGCATGGAGAACTGTTTTCCATCCTTTTACTTTCAGTCTATGAATTTATTTTTGAGTTAGGTGTGTTTCTTGTATACAGCATATTGCTGGATTTTGCTTTTTAATCCATTCTGTCAGCCTATTTCTTTTGATTGGTGAATTGAGGCCGTTAACATTGATAGTAATAATTGAAAGATATTGACTCATCCTTGTCATGATGTTTTACTCTTGTTGGCTCTTATTTCTTTTTCCCCCTTTCCCTTTAGTTTCTTACCTTGTCTGGTGGCTTCGCTCTGTTAAGCCTCATGGAGTTGTGAGCTTCATTGTCTTTTTCTAGGATATTGCTTAGAATTGTAATACAGGCTTTCCTGTACATCCAGAAGGCTCCCAAGGAAGAGTCTCATGCAGAAACCAGTGGTTTCAAAGCAGGAAGCCTGATCTGGTCACATAGTTCAACAGCCTGTCATCTGTGAAAGTTCAACATAGTTCAATGGCTGTCATCGGTGAAAGCCTTCTGGTATAAATTCTGCACCTTATGTTAGTGCATTTTTCAACAATCTGAGGGACATATGTGTGTAAGGTAATTTAAAACCTAGAAATATCCTGCCCCCATGTTACTCAGCAAATAAGTGGTGCGGCCCAAATTAAAATCCAGTTCTGTCTATCCCAAAACTGTGCCTTCCCACATGCACCACACCACCCTGAGGAGTTGGGAAGCTTGGGGCCATCAATATCTTGGGATCTGGGTAAATTGCTGTCTCCTTCTCAGGCTGCCTAGCTGTGATGCGATGTGGCCATGAGAAAAGAATGAATTATGCAATAAATTTGGAAAATTGAAGAATTCTAAAATATGCTTACAATTCTGTTAGCAATAATATTAGTAGGAGACATCTCATAGATTATAGTTCTATCTCCCCAAACCCTTGGAGCAACTGAGATCAAGATCTTTATGTCTAGTTTAAGCTGAAGATCAAAGTACAAATCAAAGATGCAGAAGAAAATGTAGATTGGAATAATTATCATCTGGACTCCCAAAGTAGAATGTGCAACGTTTAAAAGCACTCCCAGAGCCCTTTTTCTTCTTCATATTTTCTATTTCCACACATAAATGAGCAAGTGATGATCTATGATTCTCTGCTTTAGCTCCTAACTTTAATGATGATTTTGAATCATCCAGAATTGTTTCATTATTTGGGAATATTTTAACACAAAATTATTTTTAAAGCCCTGTACTATTCCAAGAAAACTTTTAGTTTTTATCTAACTGCCTTATGTATATGAGGAAAAAAATAAATAAAATGCTCATATTTAAAGTGAAAAGATATTTGCCAAAGTAATTTATACTGGGCTCTGTCATAGCTCTAAGTGAGCAGCAGAATAGCCATCTGCTTCTCTCGGTCTCTCTCCCCACCAACTCCATCAAATATCAGGATAAGACAAAGTTTTTGACTAACTTTTTGTAACCTGGGCCTGTTACTGATAATGTACCCAGTGAATATATGGTCGAATGATTGCTTAAATAAATGCATGGATTGGATATGAGTCATTGTGTACACAGACTGTTTTTCAAAAATATTTCCCACCAAGACTTATGGCAATTCACATGGAAAAGTTCACTCAAGGTTACAAGTGGCTAAAGATACAAACCTGCACACGAATCACCACATCTTCCTGAGCTCCACTAATGGGAAAGCTGAACCTCACTTTTCCAGGACAACTTCACACCTTCTTGGTACAGACTACAATACCTCAAGCAGATGCACTCACTCACTGTACAGATCACAGAAAAATGGCAGCATCTGAGAACTACCAGGCAGTGCAGAAGCAAAGGCCCTTGTGTCTCTGGGCACCCATAGCTATGGTATCTCATCATCTAAAGACAATGTCTCCTAAGGCCCCCGCTGGGGCAGCTCTTTGATGTGGGGAGCGGCAATGCAGTTCTGGGACCCAAAGAAGCTGCCTTGTCTGCTCAGTTATACCAAGAAACAGAACACTTGCATGCTCCTCCGAACTCTGCAGGCTCACCAATATCCTTAGTGAACTTCTTACTCCATAAACTGCAGAGAGTACACAGTTCTGCTGCACACAACTCCCTGCTGTATGTGGCACATAGCTCCTAGGCCCAATCCTAGAAATCTTCATAATCTCCATAGCCCAGAAAGACATACCTGTGAATGTGGAAATTCAATGTGGGAAGACCATGCAAAGTGATTCATGACCCCCACCATACACTTTTATTAGTTCATTTCATCTTGGAAGAAGATATCTCTCTTCCTGAAGAACTTCGAAACTGGGGGCAATCATTCCTGATTTATTAATACAGAAACAATATGTTTTTAATTAGTAAAAGTACAAACTGCTCCTTGTTGAGCTCTTAAGCTTTTTTTTCAAATACTACTGAGGTTAATTGCTCATTTCTCACTGTGTTTCCTAAAGAAATTCAAGGCATCCTTCTATAAAAGCAAAAGAGACAAAGGCTAAATGTGGGAACAGATCATCATGTTAGGTTTCTAGTGTGGAGGGCACTTAATTGACTGGCTTTCAACGACGTGATGAGCAAGTGTGCACATCTAACAGACCTCTGGTCAGCAGGTGGAAGGTCTTACCAGGTCGTAAGGGTTTTGGTGAATTCTGGGTGAACTGTGCAGCTTCGTGTGGGAAGGTTGTATGCACATGACCTGTGGTGGTTATTTACCTGCAGTTTTACCAAGTTGTACAGTTTCAGCTTGTGGGGCTTGGGAAAAGAGCAGTTTTAGTTTTCAGTGAATCTAGAGGAATTGAGGACTCAAGTTTATAGAAAAATAAGAAAACCCCAAAAATGAGTATAACTAGAATTTGACAATGAGTACACTGCAGTTTTCTATAGAAGAAGTGTATTGCTACACTCACACTTTCATAAAAAATAACCGCAGCAAGCTTGATTTTCTTTGTAAAATAAACATTAGCTCATAAAATTTGAGTTGATTCTTCACATAAGTGCAACACAACAATAGTTCCCGTGCATATTTTTAAATATTACACTTCAGTCAAACTTTAGTAATACGCAAGAGACCTTACTACCTCCTAACATGAACCTTAGTATTTTTTTAAGTATGTGATACTATCTCAGATTAGATCCTTCACAAGCTATCTACACTAAGAAAGCAAGTCAAGGGCTTCCCTAATTATGTCATTATACTGTATATGGAGTTTAGAATCTTGCTAAACTTATGCAAGCATTCATATTGTGATGACAATAAGAATATTCAATAAGCATTTCCAGATTCTGGAGTAATCGGGTATAGAGAAAAAGATAAAAATTTTATTTTAATTTAGAAAATGTTTTATTGTTACTTTGTCATATGCAGTTTAAAAGAAAAAGGGAAGAGACATTAAAGGATAAACAATGTTTCAAATACAAAGTCATAAAAATCATAGTTATCTTCATTACTTCATTCGATCCCATGAAATTAATTTTGTTTGGCTTGATATTGAGTTATCAGTTTTATGAACCCATCCCTTTTCCATTAGAGATGAAAATTCTCATCTAGTCCAATAGTACAGTCTTAACGTTACCAGAAATGTGTACTTTCCAGTACTTCTCAGGGATCTGTTGCCATTTCTATCAAAACTGCTCACAAAAGCTTTCAGAAAAGCCTGAGGGTAAAGTGGGTGTCTGGGGGGACAGAGGGCTTCCCGTGGCCCTGGCTAAGGGCCTGAGGCATCTGTCAGATCTCAGCGGTCCTAACGATGCTCAGCCCGCGGCTTAGTACAGCCAGCAAGCCTAATTAGGGTAACAGGTCTCTTTCTTTAAGAAGAGAAAGCAAACATTGGAGATATAATTATTTACCAGATAGGGCAAAATATTTTATATATAATCTCTAAGTAGGACCAGACTAATAATCCAAGAAAACTTTGTCCTTTTATGAGAAAGAAAACCAAATTCTAGCTTTTTATCAGTACACTGAGCTCATTTTTTAAAAGCTCTTATCTTAATAATATAACCAGACATAAAATCAACTTTCCACCAACATTTTACAACTTTCCTTTTCCAGTTAGTTCTAGTCTTACTTTTTTTTCTTTTCTGGAATAACCATTTATCTTGTTTTAGGATAAAATTACTCCCTTTTTTATCTAAAGAAAATAAATAACATGTTTACTTTTAAAAAATATCTTTCATTCTATGTACATTTTCATAAATAATTATTTTCTTTCATCCTTATCATCTAGTATCTTTATCCACATATAATAATTATGATTTTAACTTTTGGAACCTTAATTGCTATTGAAAACTAGGAAGTACAGGATTTCATTATCTTCATAAAGGATAATTTCCTCATAGTACTTTGTTATGTAGCACAGGACACATTTACTAGCAGCCCGTGTATCTTCAGTTCCTCCAAAAATAAATGAGCTTTGGCTTATATTTAGCAATTTTAGTTTTGGTAGTTTACCTTAGCAGCAAATTATCTCTTATTTAATTCAAGTTAGTTTAATTTTAACTTTAAGTCATCAAGAGAATTTGGGAACTGTTTTCAGGTAGAATTATTAACACCCTGTGTACTTGCAATATATTTAGTGTAATAACTCTGAAGGCAGACCTCCTTTTTACTCAATTCTTACTTATAAATTATTACTTACACCATAAACTGGGAAACATGAAGATTAGCTTTATTTTCTGAAAGTATATTTAAATTGTGTCAATGCTTATTTAAGCCAATTAAATAAAGCTCTTCTATAAATTAATTACAACTCAGAGGTAGAATGATAGGACATACATGAAGTGCACATGTGGAAACACATAAGCTCTCAAGACAGACGCAGACAGATTTGTGGTTCCTGCTCCAACATTTCAGCCGCATGCAGCTCAAAGCAGCTCCTCCTTCCTGTGCCGAAATCTGGACAGCACGGAGCCTGCAGATCCTGCTGGGTCGTGAGGCTGAAGCCGTCTTCTGTGGAGCAACAGGGTAGATGCAGCTTCACTCTGCCCTGAGAGCTGCAGCATGCCACCTCCAGCCATGTGCATGAAGATTTCCTTTACTTTGGAGATATCCAAGCTTTACCTTCTCAAGCCACTGCCATTTGCATTTTCCTTTGTCACTTAACTAACTCAGAGTTTGGAACAGGAGCATGAGCTGCTGCTCAAGGCAGAGCACAGGCACACAGAATGGCATTACTGAAAGTCACGGCTCAGGTAGCAAAGGCTGACAGCTGGTGAAGCCCAGAGAAGTCAGGTCCCCACCTCCGTATGGGCCTCAGAGAGAACAGTATGAACACTGCAGAACGTTACCGTCTTCTGGCTTCTTCTGGTCAAATGCGTTCTTTCTTTATGAGCTAAGTGAATTATTTTCACTAATTTCTGGTTACTTCTGTGCTTCTTTTTGCAAAATTGAGCATATGGACTTACACACACGTGTGTATGTGTGCTATACATTCACCCCTGGGTACTCAGGGAATGGGTCTCACAACCACCACGTATATCAAAATTTGAGAACGCTGAAGTCCCTCATATAAATGGCAGTACTTTAAGTCATCTCTGGCTTACTTATAATACCTAATCCATGTAAATGCTGCATAAATAGCTATCGTACTCTACTGTGTATGTTCAGTGTAGGTGCACTTTTTGCTGAATATTTTGTATCTGTGGTCAATTAGATCTGTGAATGGAGCACTCATGGGTGTGGAACTGAGGGTTTAGCTGGGTGACTCTATGCACATACTCATGTACACGCACTCCTATACATATGTGTGTGCACACGTGTATGCACATTTAGACATTTTATAATCCAGCCTACCACGTGCATTCTTCAGCTCTTGCTGGGGCAACATTTAGCCCAGGTCGCTCAGGAGATTATTAAAACAAGCTTTTGTTCCTCATCTTTTGTGTATTTGGAGTGCAGCCCTCCTGGGCTCAGTTCAGCTCAGCTCGTCTCGGCTGCATTGTCTTATCCCAGAATCCAGGGTGTAGAAAGAGTGGCCTGCAAATGGGTTTTTCATGGTGAGTTACAGGAGCTAGAAGACAGGGCAGCCATGCAAGCTCAATTAAAGCTGCTTCTCCATGTACCATGGTTCACACCAAGTCAGAAGCCACTGCCAGCAATGAGTGGCAATGGCTTTTCCCTTTACCTCATTAACTTCTATCTACTGATTGTGCAGAAGAAAAATTTCCTTCACATACAGCCAAGTGTTCAACTTAGCCTCAGCAACAATGAACTGAACAGCTATTATGTGTCCCTTGCATGGGATTAGCTGGGGAAACATGGCACTATTGTCCTACATTGTTGCCAAGAATATTTAATGTGAGCCTAATCAGAGTGAAATATTCAGACAAATCCTGTTATCAGATATTCTAAAAGAAAACAGACTTGTATAGTTTTAAGAAATAAAAAGTGGAAGGCACTACTGTTAGAATAAATCAGACCAAGAGACAGCAGCAGAAGGAAAGCTTGAGGCATTGACCGATTCCTAGATTCTTTGAGAAGGCAGTATTAAGTTGATATGGTAATTATATAGTAACTGTGCCAGGTCATAAGAGTCATGTTGAGGAGAGGTGTCAGGGTGACAAAACACACGTAGCTCAGGGAGTGAGTGCTGCAAAATATTTATACAAAGCAGCAGCCCGGGCTGGGAGGGGAAGCCTGGATACGGCCGGGCAGGTGGCTCAGTAGGGATAAGCAGGCTTACTCCTTAGACCTCACCACACTCTCGTTGTTCCGCCTCACCAGAAGTCGGAGCGCCACATCTATATTTAGTCACCGACTGACAACCGTACCACATGATGTATTGACATGCTCCTACTGGAAAATATATACTTAGCTATCCCAAACTGATTAGATACCTCAATTCGATACCACATCAAGTCCACTCAGATAACAATTAATATTTAAAAAAAATAAATAGCATACAAAAAATGTTGGTTAGGATGTAGGGAAATTGGAATCCCTGTGCGTTGCTGATGATAATGTGCAATGGTGAACCCACTATCAAAAACAGCACGGAGATTCCTGAAAACACGAGACATAGCACTGCCATATTATCCAGCGATTCTGCTCTTTAGATATACGTCCAAAAGAAGTGAAAGCAAAGACTGGAATGGATTCTTTTGTACGCCCATGCTCCTGACAACATTATTCAAAATAGCCAAGGTATGTGATTGTAATCTTTATGGTTGAATAACGTTCGGCCATAAGAAAGGGAATCCTCCCACCTGGGACAGCATGGATGAAACTTGAGGACATTATGCTCAGCGAAATAAGCCAGACGCCACAGGGTTAATGTTACAGGACGCAGGTGAATGAAGGACACAGAACAGGCAATTCATGGAGCCAGAGAGTGGAAAAGAGGTTGCCGGGGGGCTATGAAGAGCATGTAGTGGGGAATTACTGTGCAGTGTGTACAGGGTTTTGCTTTTGCAAGTTGGCTGAGAAAGGTTCTGGAGATGGATAGTGGTAGTAATGATCACTTAACAATGCAAATGTCCCTAACGCCATTGCACACTTGGATACTCAGGGCGGTAAATTTCACATTGTGTGTGTTTTAAAACAATAAAAAATGAAAAAATGAGTCAATGAATATCAGTAGAAATGTATATGCCAATATATTCTGTCCTGCCCTTAGGAACACCCATGTTGGAGTCCCCGCCTTGCACAAAGGAGATCTCTGATTTTTCATTTCCACTTGCCTCCATGTGTGGTGGTCAACACAACCTCCAGTCAGGCTGGCAACTTGAAATACACTGAGAGCTACCACGATTCAGTTGGTGACAGTGGTCACCATCCCTCCATTCCGCCAACATCCTCCCAACCCAGCGCCATACACACTCGGCCACAACCACCTCCAGTTCTGCAGCTTTCAGCTTCACAGCTGCTCCTTTCTGTTCTGCCCATGTAGTCACGAGCACAAGACTTTAAAATGCCTGCATAGATACTTCTGCTTTGTTTCATGTTGTTTGGCTTGGCTTTGCTTTGCAGTCCTGAGGACTGAACCCAAGGCCTTTATACCAAGATACACCCCCTCCATTTGTATTGTTTTGTTTCTAAATTTTGAGATAGGGTCTCTCTAGGTCACTAGTTTACCCAGACTGGGCCCCAACATGAGAGCCTGCTGTGTCAGCCTCCAAAGTGTCTCTCCACTGTGGGCATGCATTACCATGCCTGACCGACTCGAGAGTTTTTCATTCTGTTTGTTCCTTTCCATTGCAATTTTAGAATAAAAACCACTTTCTATTTTTATCTTCTCCCTCAATATTTTCCCACTCTTTGGAACACGTTTTCATCTGTAAAATGTGGATTTAGTTTTGCCTAATAAAATAAAATATACCCAATTAAATTTGCTCTTCAGGTAAACAATCCATTTTTATTATTATAACTTTACCCCAAGTATTACAAACAATGATTTAGAGACTGAACTTTGAAATTTCCTTTTCCCTCAAAATGCCCTCTTGTAAAACTGCCAGGAGGTGGCGACATTTTCTGCTCCGTGCCCTCCTCTAGGTGCTGCAGACTCCTCCAGGCTGAAGAATCCCAGGTGGAAGAGGCAGTAAAGCTCTCTACACTTTCGGAAAGGATGTGGCAAAAAGAGAAGGCTGTGCTTATGAGAACACCTGACTCCTCTTTCTTTACAAGGACATGGCTACCGCACTTCTTCTATGTCCAGAGGGCAGAGGTTAGGTAGAAGTGGTATCAATGAACCAAGACGACCTAGGCTCTTGGCATTCTGTCCCCAACCATAGCTTACTTGATGTGTTGACAAAATTGAAAACGAGTGTCTCACATGTTATTTTTATTTTGCAGTTTTGGGGATCGAATCCAAGGCCTTAGCACTGAGCTACGCCCCCAGCCCCTTTTATTTTGAAACAGGGCCTTGCTAAGTCACTAATTTGTTGCTAAGGCCGGACTTGAACTTTCAGTCCTCCTGCCTCAGCCCCCCACAATGCTGGATTACAGTAGTGCAACACTTACCCGGAATCTCTCACTCCTTACAAACCCCTCACCACTCTTTCATTCCCATCCCATGGCTCTTCCCTACTAGGGGAGTTTTGTTTTGGTTTTAACACAGCTGTATTGGATCAATTACTGTAAATCCACTGTAACACATGGTTCTTTTTCTGTTGAACCCAGTTCTAGTCGGAGGATTCTCTTCGTCACTCCACTCCCATCCTCCTGGCGGCTGCAGGTGGGTGTGATGTACCCCTCTGTCCCAAGCGGGCACAATAACCCTGAGCCGGAAACCTGGAGCTCCTTGATGGGCTCCTCGAAAGCCTACTTATGTCCAGTGCCTCTGCCAGCTTCTATGCCCAGCCCTGTTTCTCCAGCAAGATGAGCCCTGAGATCAACTGACTCTTCCATCTGAGAACAAGGATGGAGGAGCCAAGCAGCTGTAGAGAATATAGAAAGGACAGTCAATGTAAAGGTAGTATATCTTTGAGGCTAAGCACACAGTGAATATAGACTTCAAACATTCCTGATCTCTGGTGTGGACAGAGAAGTTAAAAATATGTGCCTTGCCTGGTACCATTACCCTCATCCCTGCTGGCTCCTCCATGCTACTATGGTACCCATTACCGGGGACAGAACTGGAGCCCTGAGTAGCAGGTCCCCAAAGCACAGCCCCAGGTCTTACTTTTCCTACCCTCCAGCTGCAAGGGATTTGGGTTCATGTGAGGAAAGAAATTTCACTACATGTGCTCTGGCTAAGTCAACTGCCCAGGTTGGCTTAGCACAACCAAACATGACAGACAACCATGAACCAGAGGACAGGTCTGCTGGCTTCCATCTTCTTGAGGACTTCCTTATTGTAATCTGGAGCTCATAGCATGAGCTCTTGGGCTTTTGTGCCAGTAAAAGAGTAAACTGGGACTTCCCCGTGAACATCTGCCCCAAAGAAACCATGCCAGCAGAGGGAGCTCCTGCGTCATCTGACGTGTGGAGGACTTCCTCCAGGAGAGCTTTCCACCTGGTTTAGAATGTCACTGGGTCTCAGCATGTTTCTGATCTACACAACATAGCAATGGAGTTTTTGTGAAACTGACACTCTAGGGGTTGGACTGCAGTAAGTTATTTTAAGCAACTGCCTCTGAGAATTTAAGTGTAAACAAGTTTACATTAAGAAATTATGCAACAGAGATATTTCACAAACTTCTACTTAATAAGTTAGTAGGTTTAAAAAATAAAACAAAGAGCCGGGGATTTAGCTCAGTGGTGCTGCCGCCTGCCTCTCAAGTGCAAGGTCCTGAGTTCGATCCCTGGTACCAAAACACAAAACAAAACAAAACAAAAAGTCAGGAATATATGCTAAATAGCTTGATTCAGCCATCCCACAATGTATTTGTGTCAAAACATCATATCCTAAACCATAGGCTATATATTTTTATTTGATGATTTAAACAAATGAATAAATAAGTTGAAGTAAATGAGTGAATAAAAAGTAGCAATAATAGAGCTATCTAATGAAGACCAAAGGGAATTGAGGAAGGTCAAAGGTCAGCATATTCCAAATTCTGATTCTTTAAGAAAGTGCCAAGGACAGCGCAATAAGTGCACTTGAAGGACGGGAGAGTATTCTGGAAGATTAATGGCAATGTGTCTTTTATTGTAGTAGATTTTCTCAAAAATTAAATTCACTACTACTCTCACGGCACATGTTATGTGGATAAAAATATGCCTTGTAAGCTTTAACACATAATATAAGCTTAATCCCTACAGCTTTTTCCTCTCACTGGCTACCCCTTGATTGGAAACAAATCTCCCCTCAATCCATCCTAAGAGCACAGTGATCTGTGGACTCCGCGGAGCATCTTGCTGTCCTTGGCGAGGAGGAGCAGCTGCAGAGCCGCGCAGCCTGCTCCCATCAGCCTCTCCTCATCCTGCAGCAGACAGCGAAAGCTCTGCAGGGGCCTCTGAACGGCTCACGTTTGGGGGTTCCCAGCTCCAGGCAGATTCCGCCCCGAAGGTTGCAGGGTCTTTCAAATTGGAGGCCCCTGGTGATGGCTAAGGAAAGAGGAGGTGTTTGTATGCAGCCTTGGGCAGCTCAAGCTCACTGCTGTGCTGACAGCGCAGAGCTCAGGCTGCTAAGACAGACTTGGCCTCTCTGTTTGATGCCAAGCAAGTCATTCGACAGACTTGGATCCAAAACCACCCAGTTCACCTGTGGGAGGGGTGGGGTGGAAGACAGCTACCTACCGAGACTTCTAACGTCCCAGCACAGGGCAGCTGGCTGTCCACGGGACCTGGAGAACGCTGGGCGGCCCTCCCCGCCCCCAGTCCGCCCCCCTGATGCTAGGGATCCAGGCCAGAGTCTCTCACCAGACCTTTCAACAGTTTCTGGGGCACAGCAGTGACCCTAAGAAGCCACCCAAAGCTTCACTTTCCAACAGCTGTGGAGTGAGGGAAAGGGAAAAGCAGAGCAGGGCCACGAAGGGGCGAGACAGCTGTATTTACCGGGCCGCACCCGGCAGACGGCGAGGCGGGCGGGCAGCGAGGAGGACGCGCAGCCTCCTTGCGACCACCGCGGCGCAGACCCGCGGGGCAAAGGCGGGGACAAATGAGCAGCGGCCGGCAGGGAGTCCAAGGAGCAGCAGGACGCTCTGCACATGTCAGCTCTCAGGGCCAGCCTTCCCGGGGTCAGCTGCCCAGTGACTCCTCGGTCACGGAGCGGGGGACATCCGCCTACATTCTTCTGTTTCCTCTCTTCCCGTGCCAGTACTATGTGGTTTTAACTAAAGTAGCTCCTGGGATGCCGTCTCAGAATCCAGGGCTACTCTTGGTCATCCACTCTTACTGATGCACCCAGGGAGAAAGAACCAACCAGAGGCCGATTTTAAATCCACACAAGAGTTTAGGGTGGAATAATTTAGATTGTTCTAAAATTGCAGATATTCATAGAAAAAGGATCCATAACTTGGACAACCTAAAACTTAGAAACCTTTTTTCTACAACACACCACATATAAATTAGGATTGAAAATGAAACCAAGAAGAGGAAACTGGCAATTTGTGTAACAGAAAGGCTCAGGCTCACTTGTTTCCATGTGACAAGGGCCTCACACATCCATAGTAAAAAGAAGAGATGACAAAAGTGGGCTGAGAAACACACACATCATGTGCAGCAGGCTCTTCCGCAAACCCCACAGCTGCCAGTCTGCCTCTGCTGTCTAACCTGCCTGAGAAGATAACACGGCTGCTTCTAAAATCCCCTGCTGAAGTCAGCCAATTTATCGTTAGACTTTGAATACATGAATAAACTAAAAACCAAACTCACTTTAGCACTTTCTCACGCATGACATGTAGGCACTAAAAATACCCCACCCAGCCTTTCTCTGAAAGCCTTCCGGCCCGAAGTCTCATTGCCCCAGCTCATCTCCTCGTCTCCTCTGTGCAGTGGGGATAGGTCTGTCACCAGTGTTTTTGACTAATGAGAAATGAAGGATGTGGTGATGCTTAATGGCCCAGTGTTTCACGTGGAAGTTGGTGTAGGTAATCTAGGAAGGCGTGCAGGAGAACAAGCTGGGAAATTCCTGTGCCTGCTTGGTCTTCAGAGGCCTGATAGATGGCCTTTATAACTATTTTAAAGTGTCTACTTATCTTCTCAAGTTACATGCTAAGCAACATATTTAGGGGAATTTTCAGTGCTCTGGCTGGGGCAAATGAAGCCTCATGCACTGGTTATGTAGAAAAACAATAAACCCAAGCTAGGAATTGTGACACTATGAGAGAGACTCACAGACTTAGACATCCACAGGACAATAATGTATAATCATAATGAATTGCTTAAGTGTGCAAGCAAAGTTGAGTTAAGTTCTGTTTAAGAAGAAAATGAAATGAAATTTATAATCTCAAACCCTTATCTCTATAAAGTGCAACTGAAAACCCCGTATCTCTATAGAGGTGTGTTGAAGTCATGTGAGTTATACAAAATTACACCAGACCCAAGTCAGAATCCAGCACTGACTCAAGGCTTCCGCTACATTTCTTCCTTCCCTCAGATCCCACCCTCAGACCTCACCTATTGAGGGAGGTGACTACACAAGTGAATCTCAACAGGAAGCAGGGATTAATTTGGCAACCTCTGGGAAGTGAAACAGCATTCCTCATGATTTCAAATCCCACCCCAGACCATGCTCCACGAGGAAAGCAAATCTGAAGCAGGAATTTATGCTAACCAAAGCTGCTGGTTCGCCCTTTCTGGGCCATAAATCTCAGGGCTCCTCCTAAGAAGCAATCCAACTGCTGAACTTAATGAACGTGCCTGAGGACCAGGGAAGACACCATGGACATGCCAGACCAGAGGTGACTGCGATGTCAGTACAGCAGCTCAGACGAGGGTCCTGCAAAGTAGCATACCATGACTCTCTGGGCCACCCAAACTCTGAGCAAAGGCTGTAGCCCAGCCACGCAGAGCACCTGAAAGAAAGCTCTGCTGCCCAGGGACCTTACCTCCTGCTTAGTCCACACCCACAGACGAGACTGAGCCACGAGGGTCCACTCCCTCCAGAGAACACCCAAAAAGTCCTAAAAGATGGCCAGCTCCACAAATGTGCAAATACCAGTAAGAGGACACAAGAGTAACAGTGATTAGAGGAGAGCATCCCAACTCCAAAACAAATATCAAAGCTCCAACGCTGGACTTCCAAGGAGGAAGATTTCTGAAACAGTGCAAAAGGAATTCAGGATGATCCTCCTAAAGAGGGCCAGTGAATTTCAAAGTTTTACAAGTAAAAGATTAAGTGAAATTTGTAAAATAATGTATGAATGAATGTGAAAACTTGACAATGAGAAAAACAAGTACATCTCATATAAAGAATATAATGACAAATAAAATGAGACTTAAAATTTTTCTTTCACAAGATACAATGAATAAATTCAAAAACAGAACAGTCAAAACTACTCAAGTAGCTATTCAAAAAACAAAAGGAAGTTCAAAGCACAGACTGAGGGGCTCCTGCTTCTGTCTTCAGCCATTTCAGGCACTGTTTCTGCTAGAAAGAAGCTCCAGTGTAGTTCACAAGGACACATTATTCCGTGATTTTTCTCTTTTTTTAGTTAGTATTATATTTTGCTACTTTTTATACTAAAACACAAACAACAGTGTAATTTTAATAGGGGTATGCTACCCTACTGCTTGTGTATATTAAGGTAACTATCTCAAATAGACAATTTATAGAGAAAATAAAGTATTGTTTAACTATACCAATTTGGTTATTTCTGAACTTTTGCGGTAACTAGAGAAATAACAATGGATACCACATTCTGTATATAATCATATATACATGCTTATGTATAGTCTAAATAGACGTACATTCAGGTCTGTATTTCCTATGACACTTGTATATATTTGTATGTTATATTGCCCGTAAGTGACAATACACTTTCAGTACATTTCTTGGAATAGGCTGATAGGGTCTAAGAGCATGTATTACACTTAGAGATATTATGACATGACCTTCATAGATTTGGTTTCGGTATATATATACTATTTCAGAAGGCCCTAGTGTCTAATGGTCCCCATTTTCTGCTGGTTGGGAGTTTCCTGGTGTTTGTGGCTTCAGCCTTCTGCATGTGTTGTGCAGCTGTTATCATCTTTCCCAATCTGATCATTAAAAATTAATACCCGGAGTGAGGGCTGGTTTGCATTTTCCTTATGAATTTGGGTCAAAGGTTTACTTGTTTTTCTACTTGAGTTTTTGAAGCTCACCCTTTTCTGTTTGTCTTGGTTCATTTATTTTTGCTTATTTGAAGGACCTTCTTGTAAATTCTGGAAGTTACGTCTTTGTCATCTGTTGATTTTTATTTTAATAAAGGTCTCTCTTGAGGGAGACCTGGAATCCTGGAAAGCACCGACTTTTAAAGAAAGAAAAGGAGACAGCCTGGGGACTAAAGGCAATTTAATTCCTCTGGCACTGCTCGACAATCACAAAGGAAAGAAGCAAGGCTTTTATACATGTAGGAAAGCAGCTTAGTTGTTCTGGCTATCGTCTTTCTGATTTTCACCTCTGGTGACAAATGACTTTAAGTGACTCATAAAAGCTACAGGCGAATTCACAAGTCCCCTGTTTCCGTTCACCAATCCCGTACATCAAAGAGCACACCACAGCCCTCTTTTTATCAGACAGTATCAAGAGAGCAGGGCGACTTTAGCCAAAAATCAAGCCCACCTGCCCACCATAAACATCACAGATGTGCATAGTGAGTCGTACCTCTCTTACACCATAGAGTCATTGGGTTGCCGTCCTCTGGTCCCAGAAAATGGTAAATAAGCAAACTAGGAAAACCTGTTTTTCTTCTGTGAGACTTTTTCAAGGTCTCAAAGTTTTCTGGCATTCTTTTAACAAACAGACTTGTGGAATTTCCCAGAAACGACTTCATTCTCTTAGTTAACAAACTTCTTGTGACCTATTCTTACAACTAGATAGCTGAATTCTACCATTTCCCACAGTCATTCATATTACAAACCTTTTTAAAGCTTGTTATTTCATTTTGGCTTTCATTTTTTCCTGTACAGAAATGTTTACATAGTTTTAAGGGTTTTTTTAGATCTCTAACTTCTATGCCGTTCCCAACTGAACATGTAAAGCTTGGAACTGCACGTGTTCTGGCTTCCCTGGCAGGAACGTAACTCCTACCATGTCCGTGCCTGAGTCCGTGTTGCCTTTCCTGGCCACTGCTGACCTCCCCCGGGGGCCATGCATTCTGCATGACAGTTGGGATCTTTATTACTGCGACATTCAACGGCACAGACAGATGCCCGGCAAGAGATAGGAAACTAGGTTGTGCATGGAGCTGTTGGGTCAGACTGACACAAAGTGATGTGGGACAGTGGAAAAGCATCTTGTGGTTTATTCCTACTTGTCTTCCATCCTCTGTGTCATGATCTTCCTTGAAAAGTAAGCAAATACGAAAATATTGCAATTGAAGGTCAGAAATATTTCTCTCTAGTTGCCCATTCCTTTTGACCTTGCACCTGACTCACCTTTTCACAAAAGAGGCCAATGTCTCTTTCCTCACAGACATTCAGACCCTGCTGCCCTAGCCGAGCTTGAACCCCAAGAAGGACCACAGCCTTGAGAACTTGTTTCTTTACACAGTCTCCTGCATGCCGGGTCCCTTGATGAGCTGATCTCCCCGGACCCTGTGCTGCACCAAGAGGCAGTCCGTGGGCGGGTCACAAGCAGGCACAGCCACCACTAAGGGTGTGCATTCCTTTCTCAGTAATAACCGTGCTGTAAACTCTGACTTGTGCTATCTAGCAAGGAGCTTTCCTTCAACCATTCCAAGGGGTGGGAAAGAAACAGGTCCAAGGTATTATATGAAATCCAAAAGAAAGGAATGTACCAAGCCATACTCTAAGGAGTATCTGACATGAAACCCATGTAAGATCACCAGTCAAGTGAAATAAATCAAAGAAGATAAAGTACCACTTGGTTTGTCTTATATGAAAAAGCCAAAGTGTAAATAATTTTTAAAAATAGATGACAAGAAACCTTCTAAGGAGATGGGGAATGGGTCAGGGAATGGGGGAGACAGGAGGAAGGCAAGGGAGAGGGGAGTAAAAGGCCCACGAGTCCGTATGCCTGTGAGCCAACTCTCCAGCCAGATGCACTTGCTGGTATCACAAACAGACATTAATAAAAAATGAAATATCACCAGTCACAAGCGCCAGTGCACTAGCAACAGCTCTTAGAGACTGTGGGCTCGAAACACATAGGAACCCAGCAGTTCCCAGTAGTAAGCATTCTAGAGTACAGAACAATTAACAGATAAGAAACGGTAGTGGTTAAATTATGGGATTTGGCAACAGTCCTGTTGCTTTATTTTTAGTGACTTTGAGTAAGACAATTAACCTCCCTAAAGTTCCCTTTCTAAACCACAAACATTACTTCATGAAAGCAGCTACTTGATGAGGTTGTTGTGAAAATTCATTATCCGAATGAATCAAATGGACTTATTTCTTTAATACATTTTGTCCCCTTCCTCCCCTCAAGCACCCCTCCCCCGTGCAAAAGCTTTGCTTCCCTTTTTCCTTCTATTTTCACATTTTTCTTGTCCCTTCCTTCATTTCGCCCCGAAATGTGCTACTAAATGAATGCAGGGACCTGGAAAGCAGAAAAGAATTCAGTAGGGCAATGTGTGGGCTGTGACGGCCAGAAAGCAAGGCTGTTGGGGTGGGCAGTGACGGGTGCGTTGGAGTGGATGTTGGGCTGGGGTTCTTCTTGCAGACCTTGGAGAGAAAATTCCTCATCTGAAGATGAGCACTTGAAATTAGTTTGTCAAGTGAACCCAGGGTCTGGAATTAAACCCAGGTTTAAACTTTTTTCCTCCATTCTCACGTGCACTGCCAGAAATCCAAAGTCTGAAAAGTGGGCTGGGCCACAGCTGGGTGGTAGGAGCCAGTGTGTATTTTCCACATGGGTTTCTTGATCAATGGGATGTTCAGACAAGATTTTTCTCAAGTATCCACAGTGCAGATTTTCATAACATGGTAGTATACAGTGCTCAAGGGACAGTCTTCATAAGTTCACTGTGACAATAAGTGATGACAACTGCTTAGGTGGTCAACACCCAGGTTGCTTTGATGGCGATGTTCTTTGAATACGGATGCATCCTATAAATAACCCAAGCTGCAACGATTCTTAGTTTTTATATAAACTGGCAGTTCTGTGCTCTCTGTCAAAGGTCAATTGTAAGGTATCATTTGAGTTTATAGTGACTCATTCCAAACTAAGAAACTTTTTTATAAAAAGAAGAACAAAAACCTTTGTTTTTCTTTTCCTAGTGCAAACATGAAGCTCAGTGAGGTTAATTGTCTTAGTCAGTGGTAAATGACGTGGCGTTTTCTTTCACAAACGCTAAGCTCTCTGACCTGCCCTCGAGTAGGGTGTCTTGACTGTACGTTTATCTTGTAGATTTCCATTCAAAAGTCTACTTTCTCTGAAAGAAATTTCTTTTTTACCCACTACATATATTTAAAGTCTTCATCTTTACAGTAATGTAATGTTTACCGATGGGAAGTTTTTGGTATTTCTTCTTCTATTTGTAAGGAAAATACAAGCAGCTATCATTCATGTGAGAAAAACAAAGAAAGAAGAAGGTGTCCTTTACAATGTATAAAGTAAGCCATATGGGGCCAGGGACTTAGCTCAGTGGTTCCACCACCTGCTTCACAAGCACAAGGACCCGAGTTCGATCCCTGGTATCAAAAAATAAAAATAAAAACAATAAGCCATATGGACTTCAGGGAGGGCAAAGTCCCCTGTGTAAAAACTGGAATGCAAAGAACAACTCCGTGGTGATCTGGCTCTGAAGGAATGAGTGCAGTGTACCCTCTCCCAGTGTCCCGGGCTCATCTTCAAGAAGGAGGGCTCTCCATAAAGTCTACTAGAAGATCCCCAGCTCCAAAGGTTCCAACATCCTCCCAACAACCTTGCTTTCCAGTCAGCCCAGCCCACACACTGGCCTACTGAATTCTTTTCTGCCTTCCAGCTCCCTCTGTTCATTGCCCATCCTTGGGATTTGCTCTCTTGCCTTTCTCCTTGGCCAAATCATGTTTGTCTGCCAAGAAGGACTCGAAGCCTCACCCTCCGACAATGTCATTTAGCTGACTTTGTGCACTAACATGGAAAACTGCTTATGCTATGGACTTTTGTCCACATCGATCACACCAGTGCCATAACCTGCCTCAGAGTTGGAAACAGAAGTCCTAGGTTTCCAACAGCATTAATGAAAGTGACCCACCCACTCTTGGATGTGACATTTCCATCCTATTGGCTTCAACATCTTCTCATGCAAAAGAAAAATGCTAATGGGGTTGCTTTCTGTATTGTGGGAGGAAGATGATGTTGTGTGACTTTGGAAATGTCTTGTTAATTGGAAAACTGCCAAATCTAGATGGACCAGTTAGGGTTGATATAAAATATGCACTGTCCTCATATGAACTAATATTCATTTCCTATAAGCATATTTCATTCATTCTGATCATAAATTTTCACAACAACCTCATCAAGTAGCTGCTTTCATGAAGTAATTTTTGTGGTTTGGAAAGGGAACTTTAGAGAGGATAATTGTCTTACTCAAAGTCACTAACAATAAAGCAACAGGACTGTTGCCAAATCCCATAATTTAACCACTACCATATACTGTCTGTTAATTATTCTGCAGTCTAAAGTGTGAGGTAATCTAAATTGTTGAGATAATTTTTATCATGAACCCAGAACCTGACAACTGCTGATGGTGGACAGACAGTGCTGACTGGTGATCTCACGTGGGTTTCATAGCCCCTCCTTAGTGTGTGCCTTGTCATATTCCTTTCTTTTTTGGGAGGGGGAGTGTGGGACTGCATAACCTTTGTTCCTTTTTCTCCAGCCCCATTGTGATTAAAATGTGAGTTAATGGATGGAGATGCTTGTTAGTCTAGGGACACTAGATAGGGATCTGTAACAGACCTAGAGTCCCAGATAGTCTAGGGACACTAGATAGGGATCTGTAACAGACCTAGAGTCCCAGAGTAAACTACTCAACTCTTTGTTTATCCGGAACTGATATTCCAGGCACCACAATTGTTAGCACAAGCTGCAGATGTCTGCTAACCATCAATATGTGACAGTCGACCACTAACCTTTGTCCCCTTTTCTTTAATATGTTAACTTCCCCCTCAACCCCCTATAAAAACAGCCTCAGATTCTGAGCCAGTTGCCTCTCTAAGCTATTTTGCTTCGGGAGTGCCGTCTGGCCAGACTAATAAAGGTCTGTTTCCCAACTTGTCCAGTGTGTTCCTTCCCGGGTGTTCTTCGCTGTAGTCAGCTCTTTGGAACGTTTGGTAAGGCTCTTGGTCTTACATTCTGAAGACACCGCTGGGATTCCTGGGTGTGCTTCACTAGTCAGCTCCTCGGAGCGTTTGGTAAGGCCCTCGGTCTTACAGGAAGGACCGGGGATAGAACTTGGGGCTTTGCACTTTGGAGGCAGGCAGTGCCACCACTGAGCTAAATCACCAGCCCTATATTCCTTTCTTAATATGAACCAATTGGGACCTGATTGTTCTCCACAATCTAATACTAGATCAAACTTGCTAGCAGTCATCACAGGTCATAATCTATATGCACTATGATTACTGAGTAGAGAAATTTCATTGTTAGGAAACTGTGTCCAGCAGTATTGCTGCCTTGGCCACAGACTGGGTTAGGGTACAACAGAGGGATAAAAGGATCGGCCCATCAAAGGTGCCAGCGTGCAAAAAATTATGAAAATACAAGTCCTCGTGGTTGTGATTTATCTTGGAGTGTAGCACCTCTGGTGGGACAGCAAGATATGAACACTGGCGAAAGAGCAGAAGGGATCCATCTCCTGTTTGGGAAACCAATAAGGTGCAAGGTCCAAAGTCCTGGGTAATTGGATGTAAACGTCTGTCCTAGCATTGCAATGTTTCTGCACATGAGTATTCTTGAAGGAAGATCATGGCACAGAGGCGCTGCAGAGAGGCAAGAGCAAGCCACACAGAAGCCCTCTGTTGTTCCAGTGTCACTGTGTTGTCTATGACCAGCAGCTCCATGCACAGCCTGCTTCCCATGTGCTTGCTGGGTTTCCACATGCATCAGCCTAGGTCAGACACATAAAGATCCTGACCACCCTTCCTAGGAAGGTGCAGGCTCCCGGGGCAGGTGGCCTGCTGTATAATACAGGGGAGGGAGGGATCAGCAAGTCAGGGCTCCTGGGTATGGGAGTCTGTGTGAAGGAATGGTTTCTCAAAGCTGTGCTGCACCGTGGAGTTCAGCAGCTAGTATAGGGCAGCTGGCCCTGAGTGTCCATGAGGTGGGAAGGGAAATCGGTCTCTTGAGTAAAGAAGCCAGTCATATGCAAATCAGAAATACTAGACCCCTGTGCTTTAATTTCAATGTTTCGGTATTTGCTTATCCTTGAAAATCATGACAGAGGGACAGAAGAGAAGCACAAACAAGGCAGAGACAGCTCCATCTTTGGGCCCGTGCCACTTTGGTGCTGTTCTGACCCAGCAGCTCCACCCACAGCAAGATTTCTCCTCTACTCGCTGAGCATCTGTACAGGGTGTGATCAAAACATAAGGTGAATGTCTAGTTTTTTACAAAATTATTACAACAAAAGGCCCATGGCCGCCACTCTCTCTCAAAATACTCCTCTCACTTCACCCGCACTTGTTCCATTTTTCTTGCCGCTTTCTGAAGCGGTTCTGGAAGTCTTTTCTCATAGAAGATTTTAGTTGTGCTGCTATATCTGCTAGATATCTTGAAGTGAGTCATCGTGTTTCCTGCTCGTGGTCAGTTTGACTTTGGGAGAGAACCAGAAGTTGCAGAGTGCCACAGACAGTAAGGTAAATGAAGGACCAATGTCATGTGTTTATTTGGCAGAAATTGCCATAAAGGTAAACTGCTTCAGACAGTGGCAAGAATCATGAGATAACAGTGTTTGAAGTGAGGGGGGAAATATTTTGAAGGGGAACCTCAAAGACAGTACAAGAAATGTTAAAACTACACAAATGTTTCTGCTAACAAAGTGAAATAACAAACTTTCAAAAGATTTCTAATTTCCGAGTTTATAATGAACATCTACAAATCAGTAAGCATAAATTGGCCAAAAAGATAAAAACATAAAAAAGTACAGGTTGGGTGAGCAGCTTTCTTCCATCGTGGCCCTGAGCCATGAGTTTCTGCTGTGGAACCAGCCAAACATGGACTAAACCCTCTGAAACCATGAACCAAAATGTATCTCTCCTCTTCCAAGTTGTGAATGCCAGGTATTTTACCCAGCAAAGAAGAGTAACTAATATACAATATATATAACATATTTTTGAGGCCTTATATATGCCATATATAAATATATATCTATATGTACATATACTTATGGCAGATATAAATATATATGAATATGTACATAACATATTTGTTGCTATTTTCCTAGTTATAACAAACGTTCAGAAATAATCAAATTGTAACAATTGAACAATATTTTATTTTATCATATTTACCAATATGTAAATACTTAAGTGATAGTACACATAAACACTGGAATGAAATATAGATATTCAGATTGATATCATTCTTAATGTTTTTACATGCAAAGTGCTCGGTTATAACATTACTTGGTAAAAAGGGGAAAACGGTGCAAGATAATATGTATTTGTAAATTGTGGTCTTTTCCTTGAGTGAAAACATTTCCTGGAATAGCAAGGGACAGGGATATGAGCTCCTCAATCTTTCTGTTTTACATTTTGTTCAGGTGCATGAACTAAAATGTTCCCAAACTAATTCTCGGAAGTGTGCTGTCTCACCTAAATTGTTTTGATACTTCTCAAAACAGAAAGAGGTGAGTGAGGCTGCTTCCTTTCCCAATCTGATAAGTTAAAATTGATATTCCAGATTAGTGCTGATTTACTTTTCCCACCAAAATCAGAGAGAAAAGTGTGCATGCCTGAGGAGCATATGCAGTTAGTCTTTTTGAAGTTGAATTGTATTTTCTTATCATTTTGGGCCTCACATTTTTATTGATAGCTTAGAGCTCTTCATAAATTCAGGAAGCTATTATTTGTCATAGGCATTACTATTTTTTAAATTGTCATTTCATTCAAGCATTTTGTTCTTTTTCGTTTGTTCTAAATATTTATGTAGGTTTTTCATTTCTTTCATGGTCTCTGAGTTCTCTGTGGTTTTCTGTTAAATCTGTGCAACTCTGTTCTGCATGTTTGCACTTTCCTGCCTCGCTCACAGGAGGTGACCCTTCCCTGGGAAGGATGATGAGCATCTTTATCATCTCACACAAGATGATGCACACAGATGCCCTGGAGGCAGGTGAGGAATGGGGCTGAGTGGAGGGGTGGGGTCCGAGCAATACCAAAGGAACCCTGGAGCAGCTGAGGGCCACTTCTTGGGTTATTCCTCCTTCTCTTCTGTCCAGTTGTGTCATGATTTTTCTTTAAGAATAAGCAAAAGAGAAAACATTGACATGAAAGCACATAAATGTAGGTCCAATGGCCCAATACTTTATTGAATTTTGCTCCTGACTGATTTTTTTCAGACAAGAGTCCAATCTCCCTTCTCTCCTCACAGATATTCAGATCCTGGTGTCCTGCATTAGCTCTTGAACCCAAAGTTGAATCACAGCCTTGAGGACTTGTTTCTGCTCACAGTCCCCTGCATCCTGGACCCCCTGACGGGCTGATCCCTTCTGCTCTGTAGGGTACCACAGGCCAGTCCGTGGAAAGATCGGTATGACTCCCGTGTACCATTTCATAGCAAAAATAATCTCTCTTTACTCAATAATGACTGTGCATGTGAACGATGACTGTGAGGTCTGGTACAAGCTTTCCTTCAATTATTCCTAAAGTGTGGAAAACCATCAGATCCCAGTGTCTTTAGACCAAATCCCAAATGAAGGAAGCAACAAGACATATATTAAGGAAAGGCCATGAAGCCCATGTAAGATCAACAATCAGCAAATGTGTGCCCACCATCAGTGGCTGTCAGGTTCTGCACTCAGAACACAAATCAGCCCAACAACTGACAGTGGTCAGCACTGCAGAGAACAGGCCATCGGGTGAGAACGTGGGGTGGTGGTAAAGTCGGTGGATTGCACAACAGCCTGGTTGCTGTATGTATGTGACTTTGAGTAAGATAATTAACCTCTCTAAAGTTCCTTCTCAAATGACAAAAATTACGTCCTGAAAACAGCTACTTGGTGAAATTATTGTGCAAATTTATTATTACAATGGATGAAAAGTGCTTGCTAATCACTAAATATTAGTCAAAGTGAATATTTTTACATCTCCTAAGTAGTCCCCTTTCCTAGGTAGTTTTTCAATTACCAGTGTATCTCTGAAGTCACATTACACTGTCTTCCTCCCACAACAAATAAGAAAAGTCCACTAGCATTCTTCTTTGCTAAGAGAAGATGAAGTCTATAGAATTGAAATTTCATTTCTAAGAGTGCATGGCTTGTTGCTACTCTGCCATAGAGAAAGATAAACTGGAGTCATTAGTAGGAAAACAGATTCACCTTGAGACCATAATGTTAAGTGAAATAAATCAGACATACAAGTGTAAATATCTCATGGTTTCTTTCATATGGATAATCTGAAATATAGATGTAAAGAACAAAATGAAAGATCGATAATGGAAAAATAGGGAGCTAGATCTTTTGCAAAAAGGAAGGAGGAAAGAGATGGATGAAGGCGGAAGGAAGGATGAAAAAAGAACTAAGATGTGATATGCATTATACCAGCTCCCCGTGAGGAATGTAACCTGTAAGTATATGTCAATAAAAATAAAAATGTAACCAGAATTAATAATGTCATAGGAACCCAGGTCTTCTACTTACAGAAGTTTGCGGCACTGACAAGTTCAGTATTGACAAAAGATCACAACCTTAGCAGCTTTCCAAGTTATTGCAGTGTATTGTGAAGACACTGGTTCTTTGATTAACTAAGTTGTGGTAGAAAAGGAACCTAAAGAGTTGAGTCATCGTACTTAACCTCATTAAAGTTTCAGCCAAGAATTGTTCCAAATCTTATATACTTAACCACTACCCTATACTGGTAAGTTCTTAGTCAGGATCTTTAGGATGGAGGTCCCCGAATCTTAAATAATACACTTTTAAATGAAATCCTCACTCCAAATAGTAGGAATTTCAAGGATGAAAACAATGGGTTCAGGCATGGAAGTGACTATGAAAACCCACAAGGCTAAAAACCCAAGTAGGGGTGCAGGTCTTCTTTCCCCATTCAGACTCTGATGGGAGTCTCAGCCCCACACTGCCTGTCTATCTATCTGTCTGTCCAGTCCCCTGACAGACCTGAGCTGGGGACACACCACGGGGACCTCAGGGAGAGCAGAGGAGTCTGGGTCTGGCACAGCCTGGCCCACCTTCCCCTCTGTACATAGGGGTCTCAGGCTGGGATTTGGGCTGGGAAGATCAGGGCAGCCTTGTGGGGTCACTGCAAATGCCATTAACTTTATACAACTATTTGTATCCCCAAGCTGCAAACAGGGCTGTCCTAACTTCCTTCACAGGGCACATGCCCTATGGTCTCTTTTAAAATGTTGCTTTGTCACTCAGTTTTGTCCTGATTTTCGTATTTTAAATTGTATCACCTTCTCTCTGCTGGTCTCTATCCAACTTCTTCTATTTTTCTGTATGGATTCAAACCATCTCAAGATCTTACATATATGCTTTACATAGCATTTGTATCCTTAAACCAGAACGTTAGTACCTAGTTCTAGATAACTGCCTGACATATAGTAGGTGGAAGAGAAATGAATTATTCTATCCAATTTCTCACAAAAATATAAAATTACCACTGAACTTCACTGAAGAAAACCGAAACCTACAGAGCAAACTCCATCTGCATAACCAGACACTGAGACTGTTTACCTTTAAAAACTAACTAAAACCATTAAGAAACTAACTGGCACATAGAGAAGTATAATGGGTAATTTTGACTTCACGGAGTGTTAGAACTTCAGGAGGAGAGAGAGTGGAATTTCGAGGAAAATTTTACGGCCAGTCCTAACACGTGTGGCCCCAACAGCTGTTGACAATTTTAGGAGAGTAAAATTGAGGCTGAGCAGCATTTTAGGCAGTGGCATAAGGACAAGGACACATAAGGTTAGGGTCTAACTTCATTAGATTCAAGGAAGTGGCGATGCGAGATAACAGGATAAAATGGAATTCACAGCAGATCACTCAGAAGCAGCCCCATCGTGAGCAACTGTACTGGAGGGAACATCCCTGGCTACTCCGTGTGGATGGAGGGATGCCTGGAGCAGCACATCTGGTGGTTGCTAGGACAATCTGGGTTGGGCCATGACACATGCCAACCTGAGGGACAGAGATGGTAGAGAGGTGAGTGTCTCAAACCAACCAGGGCAGCCTTCTAAGCCTCAAATGGGACACAGATTTAACCATGCAATGCAAATATGCAGTACATTTACTGATGGCCAGCAAGACAGCTTTCATTTTAAAGAAGTTGTTCATGTACTAAGAAAAAAAGGAAAGACAACACCAGATGGAGATTCATCCCTTCAAAATACAATTTCCAAGGAGACAGCTTCTGTGTCTCTGTGGACAGTTATGGGCCTAATTTCAATAAGTACCAATTAGCAAACCCAGTGGCACAATCACATTGAACAACCTTCCCTTAACGTCCTCTGATATCTTTCCACCAGCTACCCCTGTGCTTATAACCTTGCCGGTGTTTGTTTCCTGGGAGTCGATTCCAACCTCTCTCAATGTTGCAAATTCCTGACCCCTATTGCAATAGTCTCATACATTTTTCCTTCCCATTTCTGAAGTCTTTGTTGCAACTTTTCTTATAAAATGCAAGAATTTATTTATTCATTTCAAGTTGACCTATCACAATGGTGTACAAAGTAAAGTTTTGATGCATGTCTACATTGTGAAATTATCAAATCAGGGTAACTAGCATAACCATAACCTCAAACATTTATCACTCAGTTGTGATGAAATGTTCACAATGTTCTCTTTTAGTTATTAGGAAATATAAACGACTTTATTATTGGCTACAGTCATGTATGTGCAACAGTACACCGGAACTCATTCCTGCTCTCTCACTGTCATCGTGGAGCCACTGACCAACCTCTCTGAACAGTCCCTCTCCCATGTCCAGTCTCTGCAGTCACCGTCCTGCTCTCTGTAGCTTTTATTGGTGTATGTGTGAGGTGCGTAATTACATCCATCCTGGAGAATGGTGCACATAGACGTTACACCTTAAGCGCTTCACCTTCCCTTCCCCTCTGATCCTTCCCTCCCCCATCCCCAGATCCCCTCCAATATCCCCCCACATCTACCTCCCTGTTTCCTATTATTTGTCTTTTATTTTTCTCATTGAATTATATTTTGAAGTTTTCATAGAAGAGTAACCATGTGACATTTAACCTTCTGTGTCTGATTTATTTCACTTAGCTTTATTATCTCAAGATCCATCTGTTTTCCTACACATGGCTTAAATTCATCTTTCTTTGTGGATATCTACAGCTGTAGCCATATAGCCACTCATCTCTTGATTGGCATATAGCCCCCTTCTGAAATTTATTAGCTGTTATGAGTTGGAGTTAAAGCCATCACCTCGTGGTCATGCAAGCATACTGCCTCCTTCCATGAGCCTGACGTTTTAGCTTCCACAGCTAAGTAAGATGTGGTCTTTACCATTCTGTGTCTGGCTTGTTTCACCTAAGATAATGTCCTCCACCTTTATTTAAGTTGTAGCAAATGACAGGATTCCATCTTTTTTATGACTCATTAGTACTCCACTGTGTGTGTGTGTGTGTGTGTGTGTGTGTGTGTTACATATTCATCCACACCTTACATTTCCTTTACCTATCATCTACAGATGGACACCTAGGTTGATATTGTCTCTTGCCTACTGGGAACAGAACTTCCATGAACACAGGAATACAGTGCTCTCTCCAACACACAGATATTACTTCCATTGTCCATTGTTTGTGTGCTTGGTTTTCTGTACTACATTTATTACTGCACCCTAAAGCGCAGGTACTGCTTTATCCAGGCTTCTAGGTTGTTTCTTTGCCCCTTAGAGACACATGATTTATTTCAGAAACCTACAGATGATGGAGAAAAGCTCTCAGGTCCAATATGGTCTGCATCCTCACCTCCCCAGCTTCTTAGTTCTTTGGCGCCATCCACGACGGTGGCTTTTCTTTCACTGTTTTGAAGCCTCTGCCCCTGGCAACACTCTAATTCTTGCCGGGACCTGGACTCTTTCCTCTCTGAATGTCAGCTTCACAGCCCTGGTCCCTGCCCTGAGCCCCTGTCCCTTGGTTCTCTCACTCAGCTGTCCGGTTTCCTGCCAGTCAGCTTCAGTGCTGTGTCTCATTCTCACCCCACAGCAGAGTCCCCTGGGGAGCCTGATGCCCATGCTACACCTCAGTAACCAGAATCTGCTCTTAATTTTCTTCCTTGTTCAATGAAAGGTCTGCGTCATGAGGGCTGTTTGGTAGTTTCCACATTTCCAGTGTGCATTATTGAAAATGAGGAGGCTCCTCCATTTACCACTCGCTGTCAATCCACAGTGTTACACTTGCTCCTCGAGACCAACGTAACCATGGATCTGACACCACCCTGCAGTGAGAACAGAAGTCACAACCATCCCTGTGGCCATAGTGACCCGCCACCTCCAGCACTGAGGTCAGCAACCTCATCGTAGGTATTTATTGCCTTGGAAGGCTATTTTCATTTTTTCTTTTGCACAAACTAGGTCTGGAAACCTCACTCTGAGGAAAAAGATGATAAAAATAAAAACAAAACAAGAGGGGCCACATGTTGTGCAGCAGTGTTTATGCTGGTCATGATAGGCCCAGGGTGGCTCCTAAGCCTGACCTGTGTTGGTTTGGGTACAGAATCTTGGCCAAACATGAGCAGGTGTGACACACTGCAATCTCACTGCAATGTGAGCCACCTGGATGAGGGACATCCAGAGGACATTAATCCCCATGCACATTCTCAGGGGTGCTTGGCTCAGATGCTACTGTATAATCCTTTAGCCTTCACCCTTCCATCCATGCAGGAGGCCTTTCTTCCCTTCAGGAGACCACATGCTGTAGGCACATCAGCTTCTCAGGGAGATTCCACCAAACCCTGCCGGCTGCCCAGTACACATGGAAGCAATACAGACTCTCATCTGGGGTCCAAAACCACTGCTCTGTCCAACAGTTTTGGTTTGATGTCCTAATGAGACCCCAGGTCTTGAGGATACTAACCGAGCACTGGATTTCGATCCCTCCCTCCTCTGCATCCCCACTGCTGTGTCTGTCCCAGTCACATTAACCAGGGGTGAAGTATGACTTCTAGCTGGAGTGTCCTGCTGGTTTTTAATACTTCCCTGCTCCGGGTCACTCGGCCTCGGCCAATGGCCTGGACACCACATGTCCACTGTGTTTGGAGTAATGAAGAGATAAGGGCAAGGGCTGCTGAGGTCAGAAACGGCTCCCTGAGACGGTTATGCAGCCCTGAGGGACCCAGCTCCACACCAAATTGCTCAACTGCCCTTGCACCACTGTTGGTTGAAGTATGCAAAGGAGAGAAGCCTTGAAAAAAGAATCCCAAATAAGCGCACCTTTTCAAGCATCCTATAAATATGAGAAGTCTGTCCTGCCACTGAGCAGTCACAGTCACCTCTTGAGAGCTGGGCCGGGGGACTGCTCTCTCACCACCTCTGGCTGCGCTGCCTGGCTCAGGATCTGTAAGTAATGAAATGGTCTTGTGCCTTCTTGCTGTGCCTGTCTTTGGAGCTGAGAAGCCATCTGAGCCATACAGGGACTCTGCTCCTAGGACCCCATCAGGGTGGGTCCCCTGCAGAGCTCGTCCATGTGGGACTTCTGTGACCACTGAGGACAGTTGCTGCTTGCTAAGCTCATAAACAGAAAGGTTTTCTTCAGAGCACGGGTGACCTACACATCCTGCCCAGGAGAATCAGCAATAGGTTTGTAAATATTCCTTTAATGTAAGAAGTGTCTCTTCAGGTTCTTGGCACACTTTTTAATCTGGTTATTTGTCTTGCTGCTGAGTTGTGTTAGCTGCTTGCATACTCTGGGTATTAGCCCCTTGTCCAATGGACCCTTGGCAAATATTCTATGATTTCCTGGTGTGAGCTTTCATTCAGCCGATTGTGTTCTCTGCTAGGCAGCTTTCCTAGTGGAAAGTGACCCCATTTGTATGCTTTTGCTTTGGTGGCCTGGGCCTTCGGCATCCTTTGTAGGAAATGACGGCCAAGATCCGTGTCCAGAACTTTCTATGTGTGACTCTTATACCTCTATGGTTGCAGGTCTCAAAGAGACAACTATCTACTTCACCAGTGTCATGCTTTGATACAGAGTCTGGATCCTACCATGTACAAGGGCCCATATTCCGAAATTTAAACCCAAATATTATCCTAGAGCAATGAATGAAAGCACTATTATTTTTATAACTAAAAGTAAATATTCAACCAAAATAAGTAACAACAAAAAAGGATAGCATGGTCCATCATCATTACGCGCTTGAACTAAGAGAGACATTGAATACACAGGCACAGCCTTGTGGAAGCCAGGAGAACATGGGACATCCAGGGGACACTAGAGCAATGGCAGCTCTGCCCCAGACCATCAAATACACCTTTCCTCACTGCCCCTTTGCCTCTCAGCCTTCTCCTAACAAACCCATAAATACAGCCTCATTCCTCCCTCCCACACACCGGGATCCTGCTCTCCACCCTCCAGTGACTCCCAGCCATGAGGACCCTCGCCCTCCTCGCTGCCATTCTCCTGCTGGCCCTGCAGGCCCAGGCTGAGCGTCTCCCAGGAAGAGCTGACCAGGCTGAGCCCGAGGTGCAAGCGGAGGAAGAGGAGCAGGTCACAGTCATCTCCTTTCCAGGGGAGGAAAGCTCCGCTCTTCAAGATGCAGGTGAGAGAAGTCAACAGGACAGATGCTTGGGGTTGAGAGAGGATGGGAGACAGGTTCTGGAATTGGGTTTAGATTTAGCTGACTTTATTTAACCTGTGCCTGGGTTTCATCTCTGAACATTAAGAGCTAAGTGAATCCATGATGTGTTCTCTGAAATAGACTTGATTCCAAACATGAAGGCAAAGATCACCAGCGTCAGTGTGTGGAGAGACCTACTGCCTAGTTCTAGCCGAATCTCACGCAAAGGCTCAGTAATTAGAAGAATATCCTATTCTCTGACCTGAAATAATTATCTTATTCTGTAACATCTTATTCTCTATTGTAAGCTCTAATAATAAGAGCTTCAGAAATTGGAGATCTGTGGAAGGGTCTGTCCACATAACGCGTGATGGGGCAGGGGAAGCAGAAGTAAGGACACATGACAGTGGGTCTCTCACTGGTGTGTGGCCTCCAGGTGGAAGATGCATTCGTAGGCTTTGACTGTGGCTCTTCATTGTGCTGTCTGCACCGTAGTAAGACAGAGAAGCCAATGTCCACCCAGAAGGCACCTGCTCCACAACTTGATTGACTCTCGTTGCTGGATGTCCCTGTTCTGGACTCCTGATGCTCCCTCTGTGTCTACAGGTGTATGGAGAAGTGAGATCTGCCGCTGCAGATTCTTCTGCGGGAGAGGGGAACGGCGTCGCGGATTCTGCCGAGTAGGCCTTCTTTTCTACAGTCGCTGCTGCCGCTGAGGATCCAAAGCTGTAAAAAAAAGATTCTAAAAATTTCACTGAGGGCCAGGGATGTAGCTCAGCAGTGCACTGCTTGCCTAGCAAGCGCAAGGCCCTGAGTTTGATTCCCAGTACCAAAAAAATAAAAATAAAAATAAAAATTGCATTGAAAACTAAAAGGTAGTAGCTGTTGACCCTGAGCCATGTCCTTAATTTTCTTTCTCTATCTCAAATAAATTCCTTGTTGCAAGCCTCCTTTTACTGTGCTTCTGCCATGATTCCTTGGTAGCTTTGTCAGGACTCTGAGTTGCAATGGTTAGAATGTTAAATGGCCTCCTTGAAAACAAAATCGGGGTCAAATACCAGGAATTACAGTGATGAACACAGGCTCTGTCCACATAGTGATATGAAACCTCACAAGAGGATGCACTTTCTGGTACCTATTGCTCTTCTCTGGGAAATCTGCCTTCACTAGAAGTGACTCTCAAGGACATTTCCCATGTCATAGACAAAGCAATTATTGTCAGGCTCAAGTTTACAAAGTCAAGACGCCTCCACCCCTGAGAACAATGACCAGTGTTTTCCAAAAGAACTGGAGGTTCTTGAACTGGCCCAGCTGCTGCATGTGCCTTTTTGGCAAGGGGTGGTATCAGCTTCACTAAGACAACTTGAAGTAACATTAGCAAAGGTTCTTGGGAAAAACGTGATGGGCAAGATGAAAAGCAAGGAGCCACAGACTGAGGTGTATTCATTATTATTATCTTCCACCCACAGGTAGTGAAGCAGGGTTTTGTACATACAAAGGTGATTTTCAAAAATAAGAAGTATACAAGGAAAATTCTTCCACCACACTTTGGACATTGCTCCAAAAGTGTTCCTTGGAGTTGCCTTCAGGTGCTGAACACCCGAGACTGCCTGGAAAATAATGTGTCTGTCCCTGGGCAAAATGGTCTCAGCAACCTAGAGACACTAAGATGTTGCCGGGGGCTGGGTGTTAAAACACGCAGAACCTCAGACTGATCAACAACGGCAGCCAGGAAAATCGGGGCTGAGGAAAGAATGGCAACAACAGAAGCAGAACATCTTAGGTCAGCAGGGACCGAGCTGGGACAGCAACAGCTACCCCTGCTGTATATACCGTGCTATCAACCCCAACACACACATGCTCAGCCACACACACACACACACTTGAAATTATACTATAGATTTACAGTGATTAAAACAGGATTTAAAACAGGATCATACTGGCACAAAAACAGGCCTGTGGATTAATGGAACAGAATAAAGAGTGCAGAAACAACCTGACACACAGCAACCCGACCTTTGACAAAGGGGCCAAAAATGTACACTTGAGGAAAGAGAGCCTTTTTAGCAAATAGTGTCTCACCATGTACTAAACTACACTCAAAATAAACCAAAGATCTAAAAGTTAAAACAGAAACAATCAGCTGGAAAATAAATAGGTGAAACTCTCAAAGACATAAGCACAGGCAAGGACTTCTTGAACAGAATCTCAATGGCACAAGATAACACCAAGAACCAGCAAATGTAACCATATCAAATGAAAAGCTGCACAGTGAAAGACGCAACCAGCAGAGTGAAGAGACAGCCTACAGACTAGGAAAACAATTTTGCCAGCTATTCCTTTGACAGAGCAGTGATACCTAGAATATATACAGAACTCAAAAAAATTCACCTTCCCCAAGTAAAAGACTCATTCAAAAAATAGGCAACCAAAAATGAGTAGACATTTCTAAGGAAAAGAAGTACAAATGGTCAACAAATACATAAAATAATATTCAACGTCACTGGCCTTTAGAGATATGCAAATTAGAATTACACTGAGATACCATCTTACCCCAGAAAGAATGGCTTTCACCAAATCAAAACATCTAATAATAACAAATGCTGGCAAGGAAGTGTGTATGAGGGGCACTCTTCCATATTTTGTTCAGAATGGAAATTAGTATAACCACTATGGAAATCAGTGTGGAGATCCCTCATAAAACGGACATTGGAATTCCATTTAATCCAGCATTCCTTCTAGGTATCTTCCCAGAAGAGTTAATATCATCGTAATCTAGGATTCCATGAATGCCCATGTTTATCGCAGCGCAATTTATAATAGCTACATTCTGGAAACAGCATGTATACCCCTCCGCAGATGAATGGACAAGGAAAGTGTTGTATGTATGCATAATGGAGGACCACTCTGCCATAAATAAGATGAAATTCAGGCATTTATGAATACATGGATGCAATTTGAAAATACAATGTTAGGTAAGATAAGTCAGACACACAAGCTTAAACATCATATGGTTTCTTTTATATGAGAATATGATAGCTAAAGAGCAAGTAGGGAGAACTTCAAATAACTCCCCAAGTTACCTCTTCCATTGTTCCAAAAACATCTTAATGTGTATGCCAATTTGTTTCATCTATGCTACTAATTTCTCTTAGTTCATTGAGAAGAAAGTTTCGGGCTATTTTCTGTTTCTTCCTCTTTGTAGGGATCTTTCCTTTATGCCTTGCACTTTGAGTAACTACTTTGAAGATGATGGTACACAGCATATTCACTGCTGTTATTTTGTTGTTATGTTATTAGGAAATTCTGTCTTACATTTTCATAATATAAAAAGGAAGAAAGGAGCGTCACGCGTGCTCTCTGGGAGCCACGGTGCTTGCAGCAGTCAGAGAGAGTAGCAATTGCGAGAGTGCACATAGTGCATGGAGGTCTGCCTTGCTACCGACCACAGGCGACCTGGGAGTGCTGGTGAGGGGGTGGCTGCCTTGACCAGGGTCCTGCTTTACAGTTACGCCGGTCAGGGTGGACTGTTGGACTGTTGGCGGGGGAGCCTCCCGGGGGAGCATGCTCAGAAGCACCCTTCTGAGGGAGTCTGGGCTGTCACGGAGGCTTGAGCTTGGGAACCGTATCCGGCCCTGGCCTCTGCCTCTCTGCCTCTGCTCCTCTGCTCTGTTTCCTGTGCTCCATGAACTGAGCAGCTTTGCTCCGCCCACCCTTCCACCATGCTGCTTCTGCCTCGCTGGCCTCCACTGCCCATGGGCTGAAGCCATGAGCCAAAGCCATTTCCTGTTAGGTTCTGCTGGTCAGGCATTGTGGCTCAGCAATAGGAAAGCTGCCTAACACAGGGGTTTTCTGGAGATTTCTTTCTTTCTCACTATCTGAAATTATCTCTGAGTTTTCTTCCTGAAAATACAATTTCCATTATTTATGGCCAGAAGCCACTTTCATACAAATATTTTGATAATTCTTACTTTATAAAATATATACAAAGTTACTGCTAATAAATATAACAAATTAAGTAGTTAATGTGGATGTTAGGGTTTTGTACACATCAAATGGATACTATGTATTATTGTGGAAATACTATGGTGTATACTGAATCCATTCCATATTGTTTCATATTGTACATGCATACATGTCCATAAAACTCTTTGCGTCAGTATGTATAATCCATAGATTGTTCCATCTATATCAGGTATTTATTATTTATCACCATTATAAATACCAATACATATTAGTTGCACAGTTTAAAATCTTCATTGTGACATTCCCATACTCGTCTACATCATGTGTTCTTCATGTCTACTTTCCCTTCTACCCCCTTTTCTTCCTCAGGTCTTCCCCATCCCTTTGTTCCCCTTGCAACACTCCAAGTCCTTCTTTCGGGTTTTCAGATTGGTTGAATGACTTCAGTTTTCACACATGAAATAATTCAGTGATACTTACCTTACCGCCATTCTATGTCTGGCTTAGTTTTACCCTAACATTCACCAGTTGTATCCATCTTCCTGTAAAAGATTTTGTTCTCTGCGTGGCCAAATAATATTCCATTGGTCAATATTCTGCATTCTCTTTACCCATTCGTCTACTTGGGGCACTTAGGCTGATTCCATATCTTAGCTATTATGAATAGTGCAACAATAAATATCAGCACACAGGCTGTCCAAGCTCACATCATTCCTTTAGATATATACTCAGGACTGGGATACTCAGAAAGTGTGATATTTTTACTGTTCATTTCTGAAGAGCCTCAATGCTGTTTTCTACAATGGCTACACTAATTTATATTCCCATTAACTATTTGTAAGATTCTTTTTTCTCCACATTCTCACCAGTCTTTATTGTTTTTGGTGATTTCTGCTGCTATTTTTTTTTATTTCTTTATTTTGTTTAATAATAGTATTTCTGGCTAGAATTTGATGGAATTTCCATGCAGTTTGAATTGCAAGTTCCCTCTGGCTAAATACATTGAGCATTTTTCGTACAATTACTGGCCATTTGTACTTCTTTTGAAAAATGTCTGTTCAAATCATTTGTGCATTTGAGTTGTATTACAAGTTCTTTTGAGGGTGAAATCTTTCAGTTCTTTTTGTATTCTGGCACTTAATACTCTGACACATGAACTGTTTGACAGATGAACTATTGTAAAGATTGTTTCTTATTCTATAGGCTTTCTCTTCATTTTGCTGGCTCTTTCCTTTGCTGCACAAAACTTTTTAATGTCTTACAATTACATTTATTAACTTTTTTTGAACTAATGAAACCTTATTTATGGAATCATTATCTGTGATAATATTTGAAGTATATGTTTACTGGACAATTGTACGTCTTTTCAGAAGTGTCTATTCACATCATTTGCCCATTTTTATTGGATCTCTTATGTTGCTGAGATTTTTTAACTCTTTATATATTCAGATTATTAATCTTCTCTGTCAGAAGAACAGCTGGCAGATTTCCTCCTATTCTACAGGCTTTCTCTTTATTTTCCTGAGTGTTTCCTTTGCTGTGCAAGACTTTGTAATACAATACAGTTATACTTGTAAACTCATTTTTTCCAGGGTAGTGAAATCTTATTCAGGGAATCACCACCTAGGGCAACATCATGGAGTGTGTGACAGTCAGTGTGGATTGTCCTCATCTCAACTTGGAAGCCATGCAGAGGATTAGTGAACCATAATTCTGCATTCATTTAGGTCATCATGAAGGCATGGCACTGGGGCTGCACTTGGCCCTCTCCGCTTCCTCTGTGGCACTGTTCAGCTCTGCTCCTGGCCATGGTGAACTAAGCACATTTGCTCTGCCAGGCCCTTCCTCCAGGGTTCTGCCTTGGAGCAAGTTTACCACTAACTGAATCCCTTGAAACTTCTCCTTAAGTTGTGAGTGCTGGATGTTGTATCTCAGCAATGGGAAAGCGACTAATACAGAGTGTTTCTCTTGTGTTTTCTTCTAGTAGTTTCAAAGGTTGAGGTGTTAAATTCTTTGATTTATTTTGAATGAATTTTGTGCAGAGTGAGAGGTAGGGATCTAGTTTCATTCTTCTATGCATCAATGTCCATTTTCCCTAACAATATTTCAAGTGTCTGTATGTTCTGGGGAACTTTGTTGAGAATCTGTTGGCTGTACCTGGATGGGTTCATTTCTCCATCTTCTTTTCCATTGGTCTGATTTTCTGCCACTTCCATATTGTTCTCCTTACTGTGGCTCTGTCCTGTGTTTATAAATCAGGTATTCTGATGCTCCCTTTACTCAGGATTTCTTTGCATTCTAGGTCTTTTGTGCTTTTATGTGAGTTTGTTGTGTGTTTGTTCTGAAACAGAATCTCACTATGCAGTTCAGGCTGTCCTTAAACGCTCTATGTAGCCCAGGCTGGCCTCAGACTTGCAATAATCCTTTTGCCTCAGCCTCCAGAGTGCTGGGATCACAGGCGTGCGCCACCACACTTGAGCTCCTATATGACTTTAAGATTGCTTTTTCCTGAGAAGGATGCCATTGTTATTAGAATGAAGATTGCATTGAATTATGGATTGCTCTGAGTTGTATGATTATTTTATCCATATCAATTCTTTCAACCCATGAACAAGGGAGTTCTTTCTACCTCCAGCATTGTCTTTAATTTCTTTCTTTAGTGTTTTCTTACATATGTCCCAGGGCCTTTCAATTCTTTAATTAGGCTTATTCCTAGGGGTGTCATTTGTTTGTGTATATGTTTTGGAGGACAGTCCACTGTGAATGAGATTGATTTCCTGATTCTCCTCTCAGTGAGTTCATTATTGATGTATCAGAAAGATACTGATGTTTTTATGCTGCTTTCCTTATACTATTGCTTCACTGAATTTTTCCATCAACTTTAAGAATCTTTGGGTGGATCATTTAGAGTTTTCAAAATACAGAATCATACCATCAGCAAAAAGGAATAAGTTCACTTCCTCTTTTCTCTCTTTTCCCCTATTTGCATCCCTTTTGTTTCTCTTAGTAAAATTTCTAGGGCTATATTGAATAAGACTAGTAAGAGTAAACTTTCTTGCCTTGGTCTTGATTTGACAGAAATGCTTTCAGCTTTTCCCATTCAGTATTATGTAGGTTACAGCTTTATAATACATAACCCTCATAATGTTGACATATGGTCCCTCTGTGTATAATTTGTTCACAGATTTTATCATAAAGGCATATTGAATTTTATCAAAAGGGTTTTTGCATCTATTGAAAAAATAATAAAACTTTCATCGTTGATTGTATTGATGCACTGTATTACATTTATTGACTGGCATATATTGAAGCATCCTTGCATCCCTGGAATGAAATAATGTCTCTAGGTAATTCCATAGTAATGGGTATGTCAATAAACATTCATGTCATAATACATAGAGTACCACATTATATATTAGATATTTAATATTATATTACATAATATATATAATCCAACCACTTAAAATAACTACTTTTATGTATATGTATGTGTGTCTTCACTTTTTCCATTGTTTAAGAAATTCCAGCAAGTGAGGAACACGTGATATTCACTTGTAGAAAAAGACCAGGACCATCAAAGGGGTGACAGGAAAGGTGAGGCCCTGGACCAGTGGGAAAACAAAGGGGAAAACACACTTATCCTGTGGTTTACTTACTCACTGAAAGCAGAATTACAGAGAAATGCTCCTTCAAATTTGGGTTTAGATCTCAGTTTGGTGTATATATTAGGGGGGGAAAGGAAGTAGAGGTAAAGAAGGGAGTCACAGGAAACTCACATGTGTCAGTAAAGCTACTTTGATGTTCCGCAGATCCTGGACTTCACCTTGTACTGCATATTCCACCTATTTGCTTGGTACCTGCTTTTATTGCCTAACTAATTCAAAAGTGATGAGCCTCCCTGTGTACATACTTACCTATATTTATCTGAATACATATTTGTAAAGGGCCATGTGACCTGGTTTGTGCTATAATGCATTACTTCTCAAATACAATAGCAACCCTTCTTTATTCCGAGAAGAAGCACATAGTTCCAACATTTCCCTTTAGATAAAAACTGACAAATATGCAGAAGTATACGACCCATCTGGCTACATCAGGTCTTGTGAGTTGTGACAGCTCCAGGGCAGGATGTCCAGACAGTCACGTGATCGTGGTCTTCCCGAGAACACGTGGGGTAAGTGGCATGGACAACCACAACATACCATGACGAAACAATTTCAGAGGGGATAACTTTAATTAGAACCTTTGCCTGGGGTTACAGGCCAGTTCCGTGTGTGGAAATTAACACCCGATTCCAATAAACACGAAACAAATGCATCAGTATACTGCCAGGCACCCATGATCCGACAAAATGTCTCTGGGAATGGCCATGGAAGGCAAAGCTCTTTCTGCCTGCATGGATTTCATCTAGGGCATTTCAGAGAAAGCTCTGTGGCCACAGCTTTTATGAGGACCTGAGAAAAGGCACCTGCACCTGAGTTCTTAGGGTCAAGTGTGCAGCGTTTGCCAGTCCTGAGCAGGTCTTGCTAAAGCACAATTGCTGGGCCCTGCCTCACAGGGTCTGAGGCAGCAGGTCTGGGCAGGACCCAAGAACTCGTGTGTCTAGGCTGTTCACAGGCAGTGCACACACTTCTGCACAGGACCAGCTAGGGACCCTTGCTCTGGTCTGGGACATGACACTGTTCTCACAGGTCCCCCTGGGCCTAAGAGTGCACAGCTCGGACCTTGGCCCCTCAGTTGCCAGATCCTCCTCACTCTCCTCTCCATTCCCACAGTCGGCCTGGGCCACAACCTCAGCCTTTTGTGGCTTGGGGTACCACAGGTGAAAGCCCTACACCACCCACCACCAAGCTCCCCTCACGCCGTCTCACTCTGCACCTTCAGCAAGCCCTCCCTCTCCACAGTACTATGTAATGCTGGCCTCCTTACCTGACTGCCCCTATTTAACTGTCCAGTCTTCGCAGTTACTTCCTGTCTACCAGCCTGCTCCAGGTCCCATCCGATCACTCACATTCAGATGACCACTTCCATCCCTTTCCCACCCTTCCCTGCAGAAAGCCATTAAACAGTGTCCCTCTCACTCTCTGGCCAAGGAAAACCCTAAAACTAAATTAGTCGAAGTCAAGTGCAGTGAGTTCTCTGCCCTACTCAGAAATTCTCCAAAACGTAAACTTGATTTTTCCAAACTCCAAAAGAGGCAAAATGGCATCACATATTCTCAGTTCCAGAAAATCTCCTTGAGAAATCCCATGCTTCACTTTTTGAAATGTGAAGATAGAGAACTATTTTACAATCAGCAATAGGTTAAATTGTAAAAATGAACAAAAATCCTAACAATATCATACGGCGTGAGTATTTAAAATGATGGTTTATTTTTAAAAAGTTGTTATGAAAAAGAGATCTTACAAATAACATGAAACTCAAGAAACAGAGGAAGAACAGGCCAACCTGGGGAGTAAATCAATTTTTCATGGAAAATATTTAGAGCAAATCCCTCTCCAACCCTCCTGGCCAGGGCCACACCCTAAGAGCTCAAGTCTCATGTAGTCAGAGAAAACTCACATTATATTTGGCCCCTGTATCTAGACCACAGACATCGGAAGGAAATGCAGTTGGTATCTGTTCTGTGATTTGACTGTGTCTGTTATCATATCTTTTTTGCTTTGTACTTCCTTCTCTTTAGCGCACATTTCTTGAGATAAAACTCACGCATGATTCAATGCACAGATTTCATTTATGAAATAGCACAGACTTCAGATCTTCACACACCACACAATAAAAACCTCCCAGCTTTTTATCACCACAGACAAAAAAGCCAAGGCCTTTCAACTCCTGCCCTCCCATCTCCCCATTCCCAGCATCTAGTCAGCCGCTAACTTACCCTCTGTGCAGTTGCATTTTCTTTGCATTGCATATGAGAGGAACAATATACTGTATATTTTTTTGTATCTGCCTTCTTTCATTTCCACACAATCTTTTGGGGGCATATATGTTTTCTTGCCTTTTGAGAAACTACATAGGAGCAGAATTGCTAGGTCACAGGGTGCATCTATCTTTAACATAGTGAGAAACCTCCTATCTGCTACTCCATGAACTTGTGCCCTTCCTACCTGCAGTGCATGAGAGTCCCAAGATCTCTACATCCTCACCAGATCTTCTCACTATTGAATTTTGATTCCAGCTATCCTGGTGGTGATTTTGCAGTAACTCTTTTAGTTTGCATTTTCCTACTGAATGATGATGTCAAGCATATCTTCACACACTTATTGAACATTTGAATGTTCTCCTTGGAGAAATGTATATTTGGATTATTTTCCAATCCATAAATGGAGTTTATTTTTTTATTATCAACTTGGGGAATCTACATTTATTCTAGATATATGTCACATAAGATATATGATTTCTAGACTCTTTTCACACTTTGAGTAATCCAATCATTTTCAATCCAGCCCATTTTTTTGCTTGTTTTTGTTTTGAGACAGCATCTCACTAAGTCATTAAGTTGCCTGCACAGTGCTCAAAATTGCGATCCTCCTGCCTCAGCCTCCCCAGTTCTGGGGTTACAGGAGTGCACCACTGCAGCTGATTTATTATATTTATATGCAGCTAGATGCAGTTTGCTATTTTTTAATGAGGACTTGGGAGTCTATATTCACCTACAATATTAGTATGTGATTGTCTATATTATCTGGGGCTTTACTTTTTTTGTATTCTAATGTTGTCCTCATTATATGCTACTGGAAGTGGTTCTCCCTCCACTGATTTAGGGCGGATTTCTGAAGAAGTGTATTTATTCTTCTTGAAATGTGTGCTAGAATACACTGAAGCCACATGGAACGGGCCTTTCTTTGGGAGTAAGTTTTTAAATTAAAACTCTCCTCAAAGGTTGTACCTCTAAGGAACTGTTCATTTGTGATTTACATTTGGTAGTTTGTGACTTGGAAATTGTCCATTGGATGTCTTAAATCATTAGCATACTAGTTTTTGTATATTTCTTTGCAATACTATTCTAGTGGCTTTTTTTCCAGTTATCGTATATATTTATTGGTTATCAACAGTGCAAGTTTATGCTCCAAAGAAATATAATGATCCACTAAAATGGCTACACTTAATTTTCTCTTAAAGGCAAATGAACTAAATTTAAGAACTGGCTCTTCTTGGCATTTCATTTTAAAATTACTGATACATATTTACCAGAGAAATTCTTCTACATCATTCTGCCCAGCATCAATTAGTTTCTGCAAGTTTCTAAGACAGATGCATTTCTTGTTCAATTTCCAAAAAATAAATGATAGTTCTCTAGCTGAAAGCACTTATATTCCACAGCTCTAAGATAAACATTAAAAAGAAAATACAGAGAATGACCTCTCGGCTTTTGAACAGCCCACTCAGTTACATAAAGTATTTCCTGTCCCAGTACTTCCTCAATTTCAAGAGATATTTACTTCCTACAAACAGAACACACAGAATCTTCATTTCATACTCTCAGTCTGTTTCCATAGTAACACTGCGGGACTCCTTGGCTACCATAAGTCACATCAGCTGACTGTGGAACTTCTCAATCTTCTTCACATCTTGAGCTTGATCTGCTCTGTACACCAAACAAACTAAATCGTCTGTTACTTTACTACACAAATTCCCATCAGCGTGCCTATATTTGAGAACCACCCGTGCTTTCATCGGGTCCGCGAGGTAGAGCGTCTCGGCCATGCGACTGAACTCCTCCCAGGTCTGGGACTGCGGCCTCTGGGCCTGGACGTGGGCTCACGGCTGCCTGCCCACCCACCGCCGCGACCACCCGAAGATGGCTGCGTCTCTTCTCTAGTGGCTTTTTAAAAGAGCCACGTAAATGTAATTTGAGTCACTTTTCATTTTTGAGTTGTAGTTCATGTAAAATTTCTGTAAATTTTGTAGCAATTTTCAAATACCCAGATTTTGGTTTCGTTGATTTTTTTTTTCATAGAGTTGGATTCTCTGTTTTAGAATTTGCTTCTTTCATCTTTTTTAAATGCTTAATGTTTTGTCTTAGGCACAGTATAAATTTTTTTTCAGTGTCTTTAGTGGGAAATTACATTATTGGTTTAAAATTTGTCTTCATTTCACTACAAGCATTTATAACTACACATTGCATATAAACACTCTTATACCTGCTACTTAGAAGCTTGTGTTGTGCCTTTTTTATTAACATATCTAAAGTACATCCTGATGTCTATTTTGATTTCTTCTTCCAACTTTGGCTCAGATTTTCAGGATGTTGTTTAAATTTCAAATATTTGAGAGTTTAAATTTCTTATAGGCTTTTGGTTGCTACTTTCATTCTATTGGTAAAAGAAAAGGCTTTGAGTTAATTGCAAAATTCTCCAGTACAAATCACCAAATAAACAGAATGCTAGAAATTGCCCCAAAAGGAATGAAACAGTGACTTCAGTGAAACACAAAAGAATAGAAATACAGGAATAGAATTAGAAAAACAATTCATGACACTAATGATGAGTTCAAAAAATGAACCAAACAGAAATTCTGGAATCAAGATTTCAATTAATAAAATAAATTTAAAAAAAAACAAATAGCTTCAACAACAGACTAGATCAAAAAGAAGAAGCAATTTCAGAATTTTAAGTCTTTTAACATAACTAGATCAGAAGAGAAGATTAAAGGACTGAAGAGAGGCAAGAAAGTAAATGAGATTTCTGGCACACTAAAACAAACAAATGTTCCCACCATAGATGTTTAATATAAGGAAAACACAAATAAAAACACAGAGAACTTTTTAAACAAAAGGTCTGAAAATATCTCAAAACATGACTATGATATAGATATCCAAATTCATGATGCTCAAACCACCGGGAGAATGAACCAAAGTGTTCTTCCCTAAAGTAGCACGTTATGATCAAGCCATCAAATGTCAGACAAAAGGAATCCTACTAACAGCAAGAGAAAAGCATCAAATCATGTTTACTGGAAGTCACATTTCTTAGCACAAACCTTGCAGGTTAGGAGAGAAAGAGATGATATATTCAAAGTGTTGAAAGAGAAAAAACTACCCATCAAAGAACACTATATCCAGTAAGGCTGTCATTCAGAAATTAAAAAAGCAAGAAAGCAAGCAGGAAAGAAAGACAGACCATTGCGACAAGAAAATGCAAAGAGAATTCATGGTCATTGTGTTAGCCCATTAAGAAATGTTTCAACCAAATATTAAAGAAAGATACTAACATGGAAGATAATCTCAGTGATGAAGTAAATTTATCCTCAAATTCAAGATATTCTGTTACATTAATGATGGTATTTACTCTCAAATCTCTACCATGAAAGTTCAAAGTAGAAATAGATCCTGATAACTATATTTACCCAAGTTGTTCAGGGACACACAAAATGCAGCATTCTAAAGGAAGGCAAGAAAATTATGAATGATGCATGCAAAGAGACCTTCAGAGCTTTAGTGTCAAGCCAAATTTAAGTGGTAAACACTCTAAAATAGTACATTATATCTAAAATTTTCTACAAAAGTCCATCAGTAATAAGAAAGCAAAAAAGTGCAGCAGACACATCAAAATGAAAAACAGTGGAATTAATGCCAATCACTACTGAAAACTACAAAACTACAAAGTGGACAAGAAGAAAAGAAGACAGAAAAGGAAGAAGAATGGCAAACAACCAGCAGAGTACTGGCAAAGTGCTACCAGGTACTCCTTCTCTGTCAATAACAACTGTGGCTGTAAACGAATGAAATCCTCTCACTCAAAGATGCAGGACCACTGAATGGATTTTTAGAAATGAAACATGCTACTATACGCTGCCTACAGGGATTCTCTGCCCACAAAAAGACAACAGAGCCTGGAGGTGAAGGGACAGAGAAGTGTTCCATGGAAATGCAAACCAAGCGACAAAGAGGAACTTCTTTTGTTTCAGATAAATTAAACTTCAAATCAAGATATGTAATAGGACAAAGAGGGCAACCCCATAATTGTAAAGTTGTCGATTCTGCAACAGGATCTAATAATTTGAAAATATGTGTGCACTACACACCAGAGAACCCAAATATATAAATCAAAATTAAGAGACATAAACTACAGTAGAATGTAATACAGAACTTCAAAACCACACTTTCAAAACTAGACAAATTAGCTAGACAAAAAACAACAACTGAGAAATGAGTGATTTTTTACACTGTGGTCTAGATCAAAAGGATTTACTATGTATTTAGAGAATTTCCACAGTTCTCTAACAGTGGGAGAATACACTTTCTCCCTAACAGCACACAAAAATTCCTCCAGTATACACTGTATGAGAGATCAAAAGGCAAATCTTAAAACATTTTTAGAATTTAACATCATATCAAGTATACATTTTGAATGCTTACAATAAAACTAGAAACCAGCAGTAAAATCACCAATGAGAAAGAACTTGCAAAATATTCCCATGCACAGAAAAGGAGCAAATAGCTTTTGAAGGACGAGGGGGTTCACCAGTGAAATTTAAAAGAGACTTGACCAATTCCTTGTGAAAAATGAAAGTGGAAACCCAACAAGCAAAACTAAAGAGATGTGGCAAAATCTGATCTGTGACAGAACAAAAGAACAATAAATTTCAACTTCCATACAGCACGAAGATCTACGTGAGCAATCTGGTGCTACCACAAGGCATTACTAAACAAAAACAAAGTAGAACCAAAATGGATAGAAAAATAATAATAAAAATCAGACAGGAAATTAATTACATAAAAAATAAGGATAACAACACAAAAGAAATAGTTGGATTTTTGAAAACTTAAAAATCAAGTTACTTTTAGGCAGACAAGGCAAGAAAAAAAAGGAAAAGACAAAAACAAAATCTGATATCAAAGGAAACACGGCAACTGATACTACAGAAGTGCCAAGGAGCGTAAGAACATATTGGGAAGAACTACACAGCCAAAGTTTTGATAACATAGAAAAAAATTAATAGCCACCTAAAGACAACCAGCCTACAAAGATTAGATCAAAGATTAGATTGCGAATCTGTGCATCAAAGAAGGATAATTTTAAGTCATTTGTAGAAAAACAGATGCAACTTGAGACCATAAAGTTAAATAAAATAAATCACACACACAAGCTTAAATATCATATAATTTTTCTTGTATGGGAAACTCAAGAAATAAATAAATTAAAGATCCAAATAAAAAATATATACAATAAGAGACAAGGAGGTCAACCTTTTGCAAAGGGGAAGGCAACCAAGGATGGAGAGAAGGGGAAGGGAGGGAAAAGAAGGGAATGAAAACAGGAATTGGGATGTGCTATGCACAATGCCACACATGGAATGTGATCGTTATGTACTGCAAACGTGCACTCATAAAAATAAAACTTAAAAAGCAATAAAAATAAGAAATGAGAATGTGAGCATGTGAATAAAGAATGAGGAAACTTATCCAATACTTAAGTCTGCTAACAGATGAGAGTCTAGGATAGGGAGATTCACTGCTGAATTGTACAAACTATTTAAAGACAAATTCATAAACTTATATGAAGCTATTTCAAATATTGAAGAGGAAAGATTCCCTTGCTTTCTGTCCTCTTGAATATAAACATGTCAATATTGTAGCAGATGGTAAGCAGGAAAAGATACTGAGTCAACGTCATCGTCAGCTTCGACCAAGCACAAATCAATAATCAAAGAGAACACGGGGACATCAAAGAACCGCAGGGACACTGGCAGCCCTCTCCCTCCAGATCAAACGCCCACCTCCTCTACTGCACCCTCTGCCTCTGAGTCTTCTCCTAGCTGACCCATAAATACAGCCTCACTCCGCCCTCCCACACACCGGGATCCTGCTCTCCACCCTCCAGTGACTCCCAGCCATGAGGACCCTCACCCTCCTTGCTGCCATTCTCCTGCTGGCCCTGCAGGCCCAGGCTGAGCCTCTCCTAGAGAAAGCTGAGGATGCTCTAGAACAGCAGCAGCTCCAGGAAGAGGACCAGGACGTGGCCATCTACTTTGCAGGGGCTGAGCGCTCTGGTCTTCAATCCCCAGGTGAGAGACACAGTGTGTTGGAGGCATGGAGTCCAGAGAAGAAGGTCCAGAAGTGGACTATGGGAGCAGGGCTAGAAAGACTCAGGGCCCTTAGTTGACTGTTTTTAACTTCTGTGGGCCTTCACTTCCTCACTATACAATGAGGAATGAGAGCCAAGTAAATCAACAGAGACGTTCTTCCAGATTTGATTCTTTGTCAAATTCACTGTGCTTGCCATATACTCAGACGTACAGTCTACTTCTTTCTGTATCGCAGTGAGTGAGTAGTTGTTATAGAGAGTTTATTTTTCTCCCTGCTAGATGAGAATTTACAAACTGGAAGTCTCTACTCAACTGCTGGGGAACCAGAGCAACTCCACCCACTGCGCTCCAAGCCAGGACAACTGAGAACTGTGCGCGCCAGACCTAGGCCCCGCCCCGCCCTTGGCGCCCTCTGCCTAGACCCATCCCCCGGCCAAGACCCCGACCCCGGAGAGTACAGGCCCAGCAGCCTGGAGGAGAGGTAAGCCCTGAGGTCGGTTGCTTCAGGGAGAAATAATAGATGGGCCACTAGGCTAGCTCCAGGGAAAACCCACAGACAGTGTAAACTGAATAGAACAGCTGGGGTTTACCCCCAAGAGAGGCTTCTTCACAGTAGGATAGATCTGCCAGATTAATTAGTCTGCCACCTTTGATCTCAGTCTCAGGCAAAGTCTCTGACAGGAGCAAAATGCAGACAAACCTTGTGCCATGGCATAAAAGGCATTATCTGGAGTCCAGCAGCCAATGGGGTCCTTCTTCTCAGCAGCAACCTCTTGATCCTGGTCTTTACTGACTTTCTGGTCTTCTGACCTCTGACCATGATCTCCCATACAGTACAGCCTAAAGCGTTGCAGCTCTAAGTTTTTAGCTGACATCTCTGAACCTTGCCTACTTCTTCCCCTTCCCACAAGCCAGTGCAAAGGCTCTTGACCCACATGTCCAGGTAATGTCACAGCAACAACGCCACTCTTGGTACCAAATTCTGTCTTAGATGCTTTTCTCTCACTGCTGAGACAAAATACCCACTACACAAAATTAAGGGAAGAAAGGTTTAGATAGCTCGCAGTTTGTAGAGGTTTCAGTTCATAACTGGCTGCCTCCAAGTCAGGGTGGCACATGGCAGAGGGCAATAGTTCATGGTGGTGGAAGACAGCAAACCAGCAGGGGACCTTAGTAACTTCTTTCTGCCCCTTCCATCTTATCCAGACTTCCAGGATTAGGGTGGGGCCAAACCAACCAGTGGACTCATTTAGTAATCACACACGCTTAATCCCAATGTCACACACTCTAGATTCAACCAGCTCTGAAAAGGCCTATGATCACAGAGGCTTTGGGGGGACATCTAGACACAAACCGTAACAATCTCCTGTTTCTTTTTCCTCTTTTATCCTTAGCTTTGTTGATTTAATTTGGCATTCTTTTCCTCTTTCCTTTTGCACTCTCCCTCTTTAATTTGATCCCTAATATTTTTCCTTTACTCACTATTCCTTCCATTTTTTCCATGATTTTTTTCTATTACTATTATCTAAAGCTACTAATGTCTCTTTACTCTTTAGTAAGATCCTTTATTCACCTTTATGACCTTCTTATCTTCCATGGCTTAATTTTTCACATTGTATATATTTTGCCCCACTCCCTACAACCGCTCCCCTTACCATTATAACCATTAAGCTTTGTTAATCTATAGATGATTAGTTAGCTGCATCTTACTGTGGTTGGGCACTGTTCCGTTGTTAATGGGGGTAAAGTTTTTCCACTGAGTACATGTTTACGATACATCCATATCCGATTTGTCTAAGGGTTCAGATGTAATCATAGATGTCTTTTCTATGTTGAAGTGTGGTACATTATTGGCTCTTAGGGTTTGTCAGTGTCCTGTTTGTATTTGGTGACAATATTTTACTGCGTTAGCCATGGGGACAGCATAGTACCAGCACAAAAACAGACATGTAGATCAATGCGACAGAATAGAAGAAACAGAAACGACCCCCAGCACATTCAGTTATTTGATCTTTGACAGAGAGGCCAAAGACATATGCTGGAAGTAAGATAGCCTCTTTAATAAATGGTGCTGGGAAAATTGGATCTCTACCTGTAGAAGATTGAGTCTAGATTCATATATCTGACCATATACTAAACTAAAAATAATGGATCAAAGATCTAAAGGTTAAAACAGAAACCATCTTATACAATATAAAATAGGTGCAATTGTTGAAGGCGTAGCCTTAAAAGACTGTCTGAATAGAACTCCGATGGCACAAAAAATAAGACCAAGAGTCAACAAATGGGATCATATGAAGTTAAAGAATTTCTTCACAGTAAAGTAAACAACCAACAGTGTGAAGAGACAACCTAAAACGGGGACAATTTTATTCTAGCTATTCTTTAGACAGAAGACTAGCATCTGAAACAGAAAAGACTCAAAAAAATAAGCCCTCCCCAAAATGAAAGACCCAGTCAAGAAATGGGAAACTGAAATGAATAGACACTTCTCAGGAGAAGTACAAATAGGAAATAAATAGATGAAATAAAGTTCACCATCACTGGTCATTAGATAAATGCAAATTGAATCAAGTTTGGGATACCTTCATATGCCAGAAAGATTGGCTAGCATCAAGAAATCAAAAAATATCAAATGCTGGTGTGGGTGCACAGGGAATAAAACAAACATATTTACCTTGTTTATAGGAATGTAAATCTGGAAATCAGTGTAGAGATTCCTCAGAAAACAAAAAATAGAAATTCCATTTCACACAGCCATGTCCTTCTGGGTATCTTCCCAAAAGGATAAAGTTACCATAGTACAGTGATCCATGCACACTCATGTTTATAGCAGCACAATTCTAATAGCTAATCTTGGAAATGGCTTATATTCCCATCAACAGATGAATGCCTAAAGTAAATGTGGTATTTGTACACAATAGAATACTACTCTGTCCTAAAGAAGGATAAATGAAGTATTCGTAAGTAAAGAATACATCTGAGACCGTAGTATTAAGTAAAATGAGTCAGATACACAAATATTGTATGGTTTGTCTTATACCAGAAACCACAAATATAAATAAGGAGCAAAATAAAATATAAATAATAGCAAGATCTTTTTAAATGGCAAGGAGAACAAAAAATAGAAGGAGCAGGAGGGAAGGGTGAGAAATGGGATGGAAAAGAATGGCAATCAAAGTTGAAATCGAGCATTTGCAAACGGGAAGAGGCCCAAGAGTCAAAAAGAGCAGGGAGAGGTGGTTGGGGGTGGGGAGTAAAAACTGAATAAAGATGCATCAGGTATGTGTACCGATTCCCTATAAGTATAATCAGGGTTACTGCAAACATTTAGGATCAATACAAAAAGAAGAACCTGGAGCCAGCTATGCGCATCTGTGCAAATGTATGCATGCTGGGTCGGGAGCACAGAGAACTGCACACGGGTGAGGAGTGGCCTCCAATGCTGTGAGGGACCAGCACAGGCCGAAGGGTGGAGCCCTGTGCATGGGTGCTATGTCCATTGCTGGGTGCAGTGGTGCCAACATGACACACCCATGCCACTCAGCACGGACCCTCCCTAGGGCTCGCTTCACCATCCACTGCTGACCCGTGTTTAGTACTCAGTGTTCTCTGTGTCCCCAGGGCCAGCAAGAAGCCTGATCTGAAGTTGCAGAAATAGAGCCTGGGGCCTTAGACACCATGTACTCTGCTGTCACCCAGCACAGAGAAGAGATCGCCATTTACATTGATGCCTGGATGACACTTCACCCCTCTACCTGACCTCAGTGTTCCTTCTCTATTTCAAATAAATTCCTCCCAGCAAGTTCTCCATTTGTGCTCCTTGACATTGGTATGTGTCTCAGACACAACTATTTAAGATATCTTAAATATGACACTTTTAAACAGAAGCCTGGCTCCCAGCTTCAAGGATGATCATGGGCTTCAGCACAAAGTGACAAGAAAGATCCCACGAGGCTCATCCTTCTGCTGAGCCCTCCTGTCTCCTAACTGTCTTCATTTCGATTGCACCAGTTCTTTGTCCCTGCCGTCTCCATTATGTTCACACAGTCATAACATCATTACTTGCCGGAAAAGCCAACATCCCCTTCATGACGTGTTGGCCCAGCCAAGGTGAATCATTTGTCTCTTACACTAGGGATTTGATTCATGCCATGAAAATGATATTCAACATGGAGTGGTTATTTAAAGAACACAGTAAGTAGAAGGAAAAGCACAAGAAACCCACACTGTGACATAGATTTATTGCTATTCAACTTCTTGTGGAGTCAAAGCAGGATTGCAGAATTTGATATATAAGTAAAATTGGTCTTCGCAAAACAAAATGCAGAGGAAAAACCTTTCTATTGCATGTCACAACATGCTGTGACCTAAATTACCTTACAGCTGCTGAGAATCTGACAATCCCTGTGAAGTACAGCTTTGCAGGCCTTCCTAGGAACAGTGAGCAGACAGGAGTTCTCCATGTGACTGAGAGTCCCCCCAGTGTCACAAGGGATGGGGCTCTGATTCTGAAGGATCACGCATGATAAGGACTGCAGCAATGGAGTTTAGAGCCATAGATTCTGGTCTCATCAGCCATAGCCCTCCTCCTATTTTATCTCCAGCTTCTCCCCACCCCAGCATGCACACCATTTGAGGTTGACACCCTCCCTGAACTTCTGGCCATGTAAGAGCTCAGGGTCATTTGTAACCCTTGTGTCTCTGAAAAGCCAGTCAGATATTGGTGAAGTTAACTATGCTTCTTCCTCTGTCTGAATGTTCTTCCCTGTCAAGATACCCACTGGTACTTGGACACTCATCCCCTATTTTCTTCAAATAACTATCAGAAGATGAGTTTAAACCCTGGATTTCTGCCCTGCATTCGTAGAGACTCATTGTATCTACTGAACTTCAAGTATTTCCAGTCAGGGATTCCATCGCAGAAGTCTAGCAAAAGAAAATCCCATATCAATCTGTGGATGTTGCAGTTACCTGGCTAAGAATTTCCCAAGAGGTTGTCCAGAGACAGATGAAGTATAGCCTGCAGGAAAGAGGACAGTGTTTCAAGAGAGATAACATGCTTCACTAAACATACTTCTGCGGGGAAATACGTGCATCATGTGTTTGTACTTGGGGCCTGACAGCAGGGTGCAGAGCTCTGTGACGCTCAGAACGGGGTTTGCACTTCAGTGTCTGTGTGTATGTGAGTACGGGGAAGAGAGGACTGGGGAGAGAAGAAAGGAATGTGTGGGGCTCCTCTACTGACCTCCAAGCCCTCAGATGTTCTGCTGATCCAGGGTTTCCACTTCTCCTGCAGGTTCCTTCTCTTTGCTTATGCCCTACACTACCTGACAGGTTATCCTACAAGGCCTGATAAGCCTCTCTGATCCCCATCAATATAACTATTGATCTCAGGCCACAGGGACTCTTTGTGATATACTGAATGACTTTGAGAATAAGCGAGGATTCCTCCTTAGTTTGCAAGGTTGAACACACAATCCTAGACTTACCTTCAGGCAATGTCTCATCAATGCGTCAGAGTATAGGCCTCCGTGGACCCACCAGGGTGTGTGAGGGAGAGCTCCAGTGCACAGTGTCCGGGAGGCAGTGTAACCATTGTCTTTCCCAAGCACAAGTCGGGTGGTGACACGGGCAGCTCTAGGTTATCAGGACAAGAAAAACTGTCCCGCGAGGGGGCGCATTTCCATAGAAACTGGCCTGCGGGCAAGACTGCCTCAGATTGGGTAAACTGATGCCAAATTCAAATGAATATTAAACGAGTGCATGAGTAGACTGAGAGGTACAATAGTCCAAGGGAGCACCTCGGGGATGGATACAGTGTGGAACTTCCCCGCTCTGGAGGAACCTCAGAAGAGGGATTTCAGAGAGAGCTTTGTACCCGTTGCTTCTCTGAGGACCTGGGAGAAGGAGCCTGTGTCCCGAGTCCTACAGCCCGAGTAGCAAGCCTGGCCAGCTCAGAGCAGGTCTCATTTAAAGCCAAACTGCTCTGATCACACCACAGCAGTGTGACTGGGTTGGTGTGAGGTGGAGCCCCCGAATTTGTGCTTCCGGTGTGTTCCGGGAGGCGCAAATGCTTCTGGCACACAGAACCAGCTGGAGACCCCTGCTCTGGCTCTGCAAACAACACAGCTCTCACGGGCCACCTTGCCCTCAGCTCCACGCACAGTGCTGGGCCCGGCGGTCCAGCAGCTCCTCCTCGTGTTCCGTTCATTCCTGTGCCACCCTCCACTGTCACAGCACTCTTCCCATCACCCGGGCAACCCTCCTAGCGGAAGTCTAGGCTCCAGCATCCTGCACAGCCTCGCTGTGACGTTCCCGCTGTCTCACGCAGCTGCTCCGCAGGCCCTGTCACCCAAAGCCCGGGCCTCTGCTCCCACAAGCCCACCATCCCCGGGTGAAAGCCCACACTGGTCTGTAATGATCCAGAAATGATCTAGGTCGCATCAGTGCCCTGACAGCCAGAGCAACTCAGCAGCCTGTTCTGCAGCTCTCTGTCCTCACCCTGGGTAAGCACATGTCCCAGGGCACAGGAGCCTTGTCTCCATCTCAGTGCCATCTTGGAGTGGAGCAGAAGGCCCCAAACCAGGTCAGGCTGAACCGGAGCTATGGCCATGCCCGGAAAGCACCAAAACGTTCACTTCATCTTCCTCGCCACCAAAGAGTAAAAGGGCATCACGTGCCCTCAGCGGTAGAAAATCCCTTTGGAGCTGGGGGGGGGGGTGGAAGCCTGTGATTCCAGCCCTCCAAGAGGATGAGGCAGGAGAGCCGCGGAGTTCCAGTCCTGCCTGAGCAACTCAGTGACCTAATACAAGGCCTGGTCTCCACTGAAAGAAGAAGTGGGGAGCCTGAGGATTGGCTCCATGTGGAGATCCTAGATTCAAGCAGGAAAGGAGGGGCAGGAGAAGGAAAAGAATGTCTCTGCAAAACAAAATGTGTCGCTCTCTCAAAAGGGACATGGAGGAACCATTTCATAATTAAAGACGATGTTCAAAACAGCAGCATACACAAAGGGCCTCATATCCCACAGCATAAGTACTTAGAATTTTAGTTTATTCAAGAACATTTTGTTATGAAAAAGAGAACTTACACATAAGTTGAAATCAGAGAGAGACAGAAAGAGCATGTCAACATATTAAATGAATGCATTTTTCTTGGAAAACTTGAGAACAAATATCCCCCCCACCTACCCTGTCCAACCACCTTAGAATACAGCATGCCAATGTAGCTCTAGTCCCATTCTGCCACAGATAATCCACCGTATATTTGGGCCTAAGCCACTTCAGGGCCACAGAGGAAGGAAATGCACTTTGTAGCTGTCACTTCCTCTATATTTTTGACATTCTTGATTTTAACCCATTTCTTGAGATGAAACTCACATACCATTTTGTTTACTCATCTCACACATCCAAGTGTAAAACAGCAGGTGTTTTGCATGCTCACACGTGGGTACGACCAGCCCGGGGTCCCTTTCAGAATGGAACCACCTCAGGGCCACCAGGACCTTCAACGTCTGCTCTCCCAGCTTCCTAACCCAGACTCTACCCATTAATAATCTTACTCTGATCTTTAGATTTATTTGTGCATTCCTGGTTAAATATATCAAGAAAGCCATATGATCTGTGTTTCTGTGTCTGTCTTCTCTTATCTCCTCACAAGCTTCTGTGCGGTTGCATGTACTTTGGCTCCTGAGACTCTGCCTAGGACACTGTCCTGGCTCACAGGGTACAACTGTCTTTCATGTACTGAGGAACCCCCAAAGTGTTAGCCCACAATGAAGCTGTTTTCTATTCCCACCTGCAGGGTGTGAGGCTTCGGGGATCGCCACACCCTTGCCGACATCTGTCCTTACCAGAACGTTTGGTTCTTGCTATCGTGGTGGGAGAGAAGTGGTCCCTGGTGATGGTTTTATTTGCTTCTCCATATTGAAAGATGATTTCAAGCATCTTTCCAAGTGTTAATGGCCATTGTATACAGTCCTTGGGGACCATTGTATACTGTCCTTGGGGAAGCACAAATGGAGATAGATCACCGGTCAGTTCTTAAACATAGTTATCTTTCTATTACCATGTTGCATGTATTCCAGACATGCATCTTGTGAGAGTCAAAGTCTGTTTTTTCTCTCTGAGTTGTTCTATTTACTTTCTCGATACTGTCTTTCCAAATTCAAAAGCTGCCCATTCTGAAATGTACATTTATATATTTCTTGTCATTCATGATATGGTATTTTCTCTAAGTGTTCACTGACAGATGCAGGAAATGAAGGTTCACCCTTCGTCCTCTACGGGTTTGAAATTTTACATTTAATTCTGTGATCCACTTTGCATTGTACTTTGATTACATTGTGAGGTAAAATCCTAATAGATGCTGCTGCTGTGGCTGGCAGCTTGCCCACAAATGACACTGAGATTTGTATTTCCCCTTGAGGGGTCTTAGCATTCCTCAAGGAAGTCAGACTATCATGTGCACCAATTTTTTATATCTGGACTATTAATTTTATTCTGCTGACCCACATGCCTGTCACTGCACTGATTCCTCACTGCTACAATTACAACTGCTTTGTAGTTAAGTTTTGAAAACGGTGCTCATTTGTCCTTCATCAGGTCAGTTTTCACTATTCTGCATTTCTGGAAATTCTACACAGATTATAAGATCAGTTTCTCAGTGTTGTCTATTCATTATTTTTTCTGTTACAGGGTCTCGCTACATAGTCCTGGACAGCCTTGAACTCACTGGAGAATCCAGGCCGGCTGGAATTCCTGATCCTCCCACTTCAGCCTCCCCAGGGCTGGGATTACAGACATGAGTCACCACGCCTGCTCAGTCTGTCAGTTTCCATGAAGTCACCTGGGGCTGTGAAAGGGACTGAGCTGGACTTACACACTACACAGGCAGAATTGCCATCACAAACTCACATCTTACCGAGCAGATGCTTAGGGTGTTTTTCCATGTACATGCAACTTTAAGACATTTCTCAGCAGCATTTTGTACCTTTCACTGAACAAGTTTTGTGTTCTTTTCTTCCATTGGTTCATGTGTCTTTTATTCTTCTTACATTATTCAATAGAAAGCTTTGTAGTTGATATGTGAATGTTTGTCACGAGTGTGTAAAATATAACTGAAGTTTGAGTCTTGACCTTGTATCCTACAACAATATTAAACACATTTATTTGTTTTAATAGTTGTTGAGTAAATTCCTTGGTATTTTTCATGTAAAAGATTGTATTCTCTTCAGACAAATATAAGTTTACTTCTTCCTTTCCCATCTGGGTCCGGTTTTTACTTCTCTGACTTGCTCTGTGGCCCAGGCCGGAGCAAGAAGGCGGAATAAGGAGAAGTTGCAGGCACAGCCTCCTGCAGCTGCTGCCTGCCCGTGGAGTGGACCATCCGTCTCCACCCTGAGTGGACTCTGGGTTCGGTACCTGATGAGACCGCACTGAGGAAAGTATCTACTCTCTGTGCAGTTTTTTTTTTTTTTTTTTACCAGGAAGGAGCACTGACTTCTGCCAGTGCCTGCAGACACCATCTTGAGCTCTTCATTTCTTACGCTATTGCTCCACAATTTTACATGACTTAATTTTTGGATGCTAAATCACCTTCACCTTTAACATATATATTGGGCTGAGTCATGGGTGTGTTGTCTTTTTTTATGTAGTTACATGCAGTTTGCTCATATTTTGTTGAGGATTTTTGTGTCTATATCCAGCAGTTATACACACTGTCCAAAGTACGGTGTGCATATAATTTAACACATTATTACAGTAAGATATATTTTCCTTAAATCCTCCTCAAAAATACTACAAACACCATTGAACACATGTATCCTATCAATCCTGCAACTTTCTGAAGCAGTTCTGGAAGTCCTCTTGGGGAAATATTTACAAAGTGAGATAAAAAATACAGTGAATGCTGCTGCCAAGTGCAATCCAGCAGACAGGCAGGCTCCTAAAACATTACACTGTGTCCTCATCCTCCTTATTCATCTTCATATTAACTTATCTCAAAGTACATTCTGATTTTACTTCTGACTTCTTCTTGAACCATGCTTTATTTTTATGACTGCCGCATGATTTTCATATAGCTGTGAGTTTCAAAAATTTCACTCTGCTATTGAGTAGTAATTTCATTCCCTGTAGTCTGAGGACATGCTTTGAGTTACTCAAATGACTTTCTACTTACAGATCCTGAAGAAGTAGAAAATTTACACATTACCTTTTAAAAATTAAAATAATAATAATAATAACCTTAGGAAAACTGATTTAGAAACAAAATAACACCAGTGATTCAACAAAATCAGAAGGGCAATTTGTGATCTCAATAATGTTTTGAAAAAATTAAATAAAACGGAAATTCTGGAACTGAGAACTCAATGAAGAAAAAATAATAAAATAGATGGCTTCAATATCAGACAAAATCAAGAAAGAGACAGGTTTGAATATGAAGACAAGATTTTAGATATAACCTCATCAGGTAGAAGTAAAGAAAAAGATTGAAAGACAGCCAAGAAAATCAATGGGACTAATTGAGCACAGTAAATAAATGTGCCCACTATAGGAGATTCACAGGAAGAAAAAAGAACTCACAAAACTTATTTAAAATAAGAATTGCTGAAAATACCTTAATCTTGAGAGTAACATGGATATCCAGAATCATAAAGCTCAGACAAAGGTCTACTATCTCAAATCTATAAAAGAACTTAAAAAGATCAGACTCCCCCAAATTTAAAGACCCAATCTGAAAATGGGCATCTGAAATGAACAGACATTTTGCAAACAAAGAAGTAGAAATAGCAAATAAATACATGAAAAAATGTTCAACATCATTGGTCATTCCAGAGATGCAAATGAAAACAACACTGAGATTCCACTTCACTCCAGAAAGAATGGCTGCTATCATGAAATCAACCAATAACAAATGCTGGCGGGGTTGTGGGGAAAGAGGAACCCTGCTCCACTGCTGGTGGGAGTGTAGACTGGTGCAAGCACTGTGGAAATCAGTATGGAGATACCTCAAAGAACTAGGACTGGAAGTCCCATTTGACCCTGCTATTCCACTGCTGGGGATCTTCCCCAAAGAATTAAAAGAATCATACCACAGTGATATATGTGCACCCATGTTCATAGCAGCACAGTTTGTAATAGCTAAAACTTAGAAACAGCCCAAATGCCCATCAACTGGAGACTGGATAAAGAAAATGTGGTTTTTTTATAAAATGGAGTACTACTCAGCCATAAAAATGAGAAATTAGAGACATTTATAGCTAAGTGGATGCACATTGAGGCGATACTCTTAAGTGACATAAATAGGACACACATGTATAAATACCGAATAGCTTCTCTGGTGTGAGAAACTGAAAGTGTAAATAAGGACTAAATGTATAATAGGTAATGTGAAAAAA